>NC_143556.1:146397500-146655000 GCF_054136105.1 Typopeltis vanoorti
TTCATTCCACAGACCTGCTATCATCTTGGTCACTCGTCTCTGGACCCTCTCCACTTCCTCCCCATCACGAAGAAACCCTGGTGCCCATAACTGGGCACAGAAGTCCAGATGGGGTCTTATCAAGGCTCGATACAGAGGAACAACAACTTGTTCGTCTCTGCATGTTAAAGCATTTTTCAGAAGCCAAGTGATTTGGTGAGCTGTTTTAGTTACTTTTGCAATGTGCCCCCTAAACTTCAACTCCCTATCCACCAACACTCCCAAATCCCTGGCCTCATCAATCTCCTGGAGTACAGTTCCACCAATGCGATATACTGCTGCTATTCTTTTCACCCCAAAGTGCATTACCTTACACTTTGCCACATTAAATTGACATCCATTTTTCCTAGCCCAGTCTTCCAAACTATCCAAATCATCCTGTAAAATTTTGACATCCTGTGCACTCACAATTGCTCTACCCAACTTTGCATCATCAGCAAACAAGTGAACACTTCCTCTCAGATCCTTTCCAATATCATTGATGAACAAATTGAAAAGCAGTGGTCCAAGAACAGAGCCCTGTGGCACTCCACTAGTCACAAGACGTCTTTTAGACTCCACTCCTGAATAAACCACTCTTTGATATCTATCCTTCAACCACCCTCCTATCCATCTCACCAACCCTATATCTATACCCATCTGCTCCAGTTTACTGATTAGGGTTCCATGTGGTATCCTATCAAAGGCCTTGGCAAGGTCCACTAGTATCACTGTAAACCCATTACCCCTATCCAGTTCAGCCGTCACTGTGTTATAAAACGTGAGCAAGTTACTGAGGCATGATCTACCCTTCACAAAACCATGTTGTCCCAAATACAATATCCCATTTCATCTATCCAATCCTGTATTCTTTTCTTGACTAATTTCTCTAAGACCTTGACAATGATTCCTGATATGCTAATCAGTCGGTAATTTACAACAGCAGTCTTAGAACCACCTTTATGCAGTGGAACTATTTTCCCCTCTTTCCACCCGCTCGGGACTAACCCAGACCCGAGACTCAAATTAAACAAAATGGTCAGGGGTACTGACAATTCTTTAGCTGCTTCTCGTACAACACGAGCTGGTATACCATCCAATCCCACAGATGTATTGACATTGAGGTTATGCAATAGACTACTCACCTCCACTTCATTAACCACAATTCCCGTATAATCTACTGGTTTATTCGTTTCTGCAATGTCACCACCTGGATGATATACTCTTGCAAAGTGCTCACTCAGTAACTCAACTATCTCAACTGATTCAGTTACCTCCCTACCATCGGCATTCTTTAAAATCAATCTGCCATGTACAGTTTTCCTTTTACTTGCAACATATCGAAAAAACTGTTTAGGATTCTCTTTAGCCTGCATGGCCAATGTTCTTTCGTAATCCTTTTTTGCTTTACTTACCACACTCGTCACCCTTCTGGCCTGCGCTTTATACCGTTCATGTGCCTGCCGGTCACCCTTCTCCTTAAATTCCCTCCACAATTGTTTCTTTTTTTGCAGCTCAAGCTTAATGGTGTTATTCATCCATTTAACCCCTACTTGATTTATTATTCGGACTCTAGGTATACAGTCAGCCATTGCTTCATGCAAGCACTTCTTAACTACCTCCCATGCACTATCAACTTCTAGTCCTTGCAGTTGTACATGCAATGGCACTGAACCAATCAAACTCCTAAGCTTGTCATACTTTCCAGCCCGATAATTCCACATGTACCCTGTCTTAATTGAAAATTCTACACCTTTAGCCACCTCCCAAGTCAAGACTCTATGATCACTCTCACCGATTGGTGGCAATGTGGTCATATTTGCTACAGCCAAATCCTCAGATGTAATTACTAGGTCAAGCACTCTCTGACCCCTAGTATTTTCCATTACATGCTGTCGCAGATAGTTATCCCTTAATAACCGCATAAAATCCAGTTCCTTCCTTCCGTGTGTCCTCTCCTGACTCCAATCAATGCGACAATAGTTGAAATCTCCCATAATAATCATCCTCCTTCCACCCATTTCTTCTATTTGCTTGTGCATACTGTCACCACCATCTTTTCCATCACCTGGTCTATAGCAGCACCCAATTGTATATTTACAAATTTGATATGCATCATCATCATGTTGTTTAAGTTAATTAACAATACTGACTAGATAATAACTAAAAATATTTGATTATTACTTCCTATATTTTTCTAAAGTTAAATCAGCAACTTCAGAGATTAATACACTGGTATCAAACATGTGCATGCAGGCACACATTTGATACTTCGGTAACAAAGGTGGGATAGGAGAGATACAGGATGACCTAAAATCATCCTGTATTGTGATATCTGTTGGCTTTGGTTGGTGTCCTTGGCTATTGGGCTGACTGTATGCTCATGAGGGGTTCCCATATGAACGGCAGTTTGATACAACCATATTTGTTTAGGTTGGGATAGTTGGTAAGAGCTGCAGCAGATTCAAGGAAAACCTCTCTAATTTAAATTTGCTTCGGTGGAGTAAAGTGGCTTTATTCCAACGAATCCTGTGCTGGGTATCCAGGGCATAGTCTGCTAATGCTGAGCAGCCATGGTGGTGGAAACAGATGTAATCCTGGTGCTCTGATATATGTTTGTTGGCTGTCCTACCTATTTGGCCATAGTATGAATGGTTGCAGCTGCAGTGTACCTAGTGTTCTCCAGGTAAATCCAGTTACAGCTGGTCTTCAGGAGAGTGGACGAGGGCTACTCGCTTTTTTTTTTGTGTGGTTTATAAGTAGTCACAAGATTGTGCTTTTTTACAATCTTAGCCACCTTTTGTGAGATGCCACAAATATAAGGGATGGCGGTGATGGATTTGCGTGTGTGTGTGTGTGTAAAATATTCATTCCAGCTTGATTTGCTTCCTCAGCCTTAAATAAAAGGCTGGTTATATTCCACTAATTCGAGCCCTACCCAAGGGCCTATGAATTGTGGAAATACCTTCTGAATATGAATGCTGTGCTGTACAAAGCGACCTTTAGCAACTGCCTGGGTTTTAATCCATCTAACTCAAGGACTTCTTGATGTATTTTCAGTGTTTTGGGGATGGTGCCTAAAGCACCTATTATTATGGGAACAACTTTCGTTTTGTTTTGTCAAATTCATTCAACTTCTAATGTCGGCGAATGTATTCCTGTAAGTTCTCTCGTCAAATTTTATGAAACTTTTATAGTTTTTTTTAATTCGGCTTTGAAATAATGCTGGATTTAGTATCCACTTAATTTATATAACCTTACATATTCCTTTTATATGTCAATAACATTCATCCGTACCTTAAAGATGGCTATATTGTCTACTACACAGACGATATTATAGAGATTCTAGACAAATCGATGAGAGGATTAGAAAAATGGTCAGATGAACTTAAACTCAAAATCAACCCAGATGAAACAAAACTAAGCACCTTTAGTACAGACAGGAAAAATAGACATTCCTACAATCTCAAAGTCATGATCAATAACAGGCTAATTGAAAAAGTCACAAATCCAAAATACCTTGGTACTTTTGATCAGGAATTACGTTTTGCACAACACATCTCTGACACTTCCAACAGGGCTCTCAAAAAACTAAATATATTGTAAACTGGTCACCTACAGCTTCGTCAGTAAAGGAAAAATTAGACATAGTACAAGCAAAAGCATCCAAGATTATCATTGGTGTAGTCTCATCCACTAACATTAGAGCCCAACAGGAATGTGGTCTTGACCTGTTGGAGGACAGATGGAAATTTGCCAGCATAAAATTCATTAATAATATCAGAAGCTACCAAAGTGATCATTTCTCCCTAAAAACTTATGAACATTGGAATCAAAAATGCAGACTTCATAGATCATCAACTTTACAATATGATGACACTATCAGAAAGGAAATAGGTCTTGATGAGCTAAATGTCCACATAAGCATTTAGATGATTGAGAGCTCTATTTTCCATTCCTTTATCTTCAAATACCTCCATAAATCTAAACATTACCAAACTCTTACAAAAAAAAAAAGAATCAAAAGAAACATTCAGAGAAAAAGGCCTAAACACTATCAACCATCTTTCGTCCACCAAACAGGTCATTTGTTATACTGATGGATCGTCAAACACCAATATGATTGGAGGCACTGGTGCTCTCCTTCTACTCCTGAAAGGTGAAAAACTTTCAATAAAAGTTGGATCTGGGACAATTGCTTTCAGTTTTACCAGCAAACTTTATGCAATAAATAAAGCACTTGAAGCCTACCTAAAATTATCATCATCCATACAATTAGAGGGAATTATAATTTACAGTGATTCAAGATCAGCTATGGAGGCATTCAAAAATGGCAATACCAAGCTCACACAAGACATCCATAAACTCTTAAACCAACTAAAATGTTTGGGAAAAAGTTGCATTTTACAGTGGATTCCTGCTTATGTAGACATTGATTACAATTGAAGCAGTTGATAAATTAGCAGAAGAGGCCAGAGAACTCATCCAAGAAACTGACATGATAACTCTTGCTGATGCTAACACACTAGCAAAATATAAACTAATTCCACTAAAATTGGGGATCCTATCCTAATTTTATGCTCGCACGTAGACCTACACTTTTTATCGTATAGGCATTCGAAACTGAAATCCTACAGAATAGGTTGATTACTCCTTATTCCTGGAGGTATCCTATGACTAGGCTAACACAAACTGGCCCTGTGTGTTCACAGGGCCAGTTTGTCTGCTTGCAGGATGAAAACCCCAGATAAATGGGAGGGGGGGGGGGGGATCCCTGCTGCCCAAGACCGGCTGACTTGGCTATGACTGACGAAGATCCTTGAGCTCCTCACATCATTGACAGCTGATAGAAAGACCTCCACCACAATAGCAAGACTCTAAACAGGACATTTTAGAGGAATGAAGATCAATACGAGTGATATGAGAACATAGAAACTGCAATAACTGCCCTAATACTGAACTGACACCCACTCACATTTTTACCTGTCCAGAAATTATAGCAGCCTTGCAAGCAATAGACCCTTATCTTGAACAATAGTTCTATATGAAAAAAAATCATCGACATAGCCAAAGCAGTTCAAGGAGCACATGGAAATATCTAAGATGCTTCAAAGGACAAGACGACAACAACAACATTCCAAGCTTTTATCAGTCTGAATTTTGAAATCCCAGAGTATTTTAACTGTTTTCATTCTCAGTCACCTTTTGGTCATTTTTATGCTTCCAATAGTCTTTAGATACTTTAAACCCATACTTTTCTACATAAATGCCAGTGAATTATCTTAGCTACATTATCGTACCTTTTATGGTACTCAGCTTGTGTGATTTTGCTGCACCCACTTATAATGTGGTCTACCATTTCTTCCTTCTCTTTGCACAATTTGAATTACTGTCATCTTGATTTTTTTTTTTTTTTTTGTATTTTTGCCTTCATAACATTGGTTTTAATGGCCTGTTCTTGTGCTGCAAAGATTAGAGTCAGTTTCTTTCTTTAGTGCTCCATTTCTCAACCATTGCTAGGTCAAGTTGCTGTCCTCTATGCCGTGAAGGTACTTTCCATGTTATTTTTCCATCTTTCAGTTCTCACTATTACTTGGTTGGTCTTGTACTCCAATTTTATCTTCATGGGTTTAAATAAACATTCTTTCCTTACCTCAAATTAGGAATTTTTTCATTGTTTGCTGCAGATAATCATTCAAATTTCTTCTTCAACAACTTGCTTTACTTGTAGTAATCCTCTTTCTCCTTTTTTTGCTTGATAGGTAGAGCCTATCAATGTTACTGTGAGGATTGAGGGCATGGTGCATTTTCATTAATTTTTGAATTTTTCGGTCTAAATTTTCCAACTCTAGTGGGTCCATTCAACAATGCGTGCTGAATATCTCAGAACAGGTATGGCCCAGGTGTTAATTGCTTTTATCAAATTTCCAGCATGAAGCATTGACTTAAGGAGTTTTCTTAGCTGCCTTATATATTCTGCTTCATATTTTTCTTTGATCTTATTGTGCAGAATTTCTGATGCTTCTAAAATTTCCAAATATTTGTAGCTATCTTCGAATTCTATTGCCTTGATTTTTCGCCATTGAGCAACTCAATTTCATTCAGGTCATCAAACTTTTCTCTTGTTATTCCAACAGTTGCACATTTGTCTAAGCCAAAATCAATTGATATATCTTGACTGAATATGTGCACAGTATTAAGCAATAATCCAAGTTCATTCTCTGATTTTGCACACAACTTCAGATTGTCCATGTATAAAAGATGAGGTATCTTTGCGCTTTTTTTGTGCAATTTGGTAACCATGAGCAGTTTTATTTAAAATTCTAGTTAAGGGGATCAATGACAAGATAAGCAATAAAGGAGATAATGAGTTTCCTTGAAAAATACCTCTTTTAATGTTTACCTCCCCAATTTCTTCTCTATTCAGAACCAACATTGTTTTCCAATTTTTCATGCTAGTTTGCAAGAATTTTTGTATGTTTTCGCTAATACCTTTTATGAGATGCCACAAATATAAAAGATTGTGACGGATTTGTGTGTGTGTGTGTTTGCGGGGGGGGGGGGGTACATGGTGTTAAAATTATTTTTATCTGGTGTGAGGCATAGCCATTGGTCAAAAAGCGTTTCTGATGTGGGTAGGTTTTGTGTTGAGTGCAATGTTATTTGAGCAAATTAATTTTGCCCAGTAGCCTAAGGTTTTTACAGTTACAAATTGTTGGATGGAGGGGGGGGGAGGATGTTGACTGTTGATGAATGTATTTACCTGTGTGTGTGTGGGTGCATTTTCAGTTAATGTAGACTGTGAAGGTCAGAGATCCATTTGGTTGCCTTGTAACTAGGGTGTCTAGGAAGAGCACATTGAGTTACTTTCTATTTCTATTGTGAATTTGATCCATGGATGTTGGCCATTCAAATTGGATAGGAAAGTGTGTAAGGTGTCCCAATCATGCAGCCAAATTACAAACACATCGTTCACATTCTTCTTCTTTTAACTCTACAATCCTTTATAGGTTTTGGCTTGCTTCACAATATTTTTCCATTCTGCTCTATTTAATGCAGTACTTTTCCAATTCTTAACATTAGGAATTCTAAGTTCTTTCTCAACCTCATCTAACTATCTCTTTTTAGGTCTTCCTCCTCTTCTTTGTCCAATTATTTTCCATTTATATATATTTTTTAACTTCACTACTTTCTTTCATCCTTTCTAATAAATTTAACAGTATTTCTCCATTTATTAATCGTTAATTTCACTATTTGTTCTTATTCTTCAATTGTCATTCTTCTCTTTAATTGGTCCATAAAATTTTCTCATTATTTTCCTTTCAAAAATCCCTAGCCTACTCTCTTCATTTTGGGGTAAAGTCCATGATTAACATCTATATGTTATTACTGGTCTAATAATCGATTTATAAATTTTTAGTTTAGAATTCTTATCTACAGCTTTACTACTTAATAATCCTTTATGCATGTAATAGCATTTATTTCCAGCTATTATTCTATTACTTATTTCTTCTGCTATGTTATTCGCTATAGTTATTAGGGATCCTAGATATTTAAAATGATTTACTGATTCAAAATTATAGCCATGTATACTATATTTAGAGGCTATTCTATTTCCATTTTTTCCACATTGCATATATTTAGTTTTTTGCTCATTAATTTGTAAACCAACTTCTTTTTCTTTTAAATCTAATTCTTTGAACTTACTTTCTAAATCTTTATTGGTATGACTAATTATTGCAATATCATCTGCATATGCACAAATCTGCACAGATTTATTTTTAATATAGCCTCTTATATTGAGTCTTTTTATTATATATTCACGTGTCAAATTCAACAAACTTGCAGACAACGCATCTCCCTGTCTCACTCCAGAACTTATTTCGAATGCTTTTATTAACTTACCTTGTATTTTAACCCTTGCCCTTGGATCCTTCTTCAATCATTCTAACTAATTTTTGTGGGATTTTCAATCATTTAGGATTATTAATCATTTTTTGTCTATTTATTTTACCTAAAGCCTGTTTAAAATCACTATATAGATTATATAATTCTATATTATATTCCATACATTTTTCAGATATATTCCTTGACAGAAATATATGTTATCAGTGGTAGATCCCTTTTGTCTAAAACCAAATTGATAATCTCCTAAAATCTCTTCAGTATATGGTTCTAATCTACAATTTGTTAAACTTGATAAAATTTTATGTTACATTTAGCAATGTGATTCCTCTATAATTACTACAATTCAGTTTATCTCCCTTTTTATATATTGGTTGAATCACTCCTATTTTCCATTCCTCTGATAATTTTTCTTCATTCCATATTTCAATTATTAATTGCCAGATTTTTCCACATAATGGTTTCCCAGAATTCTTGATAAGTTCCCCTGTTATTCCATCTATACCCGGTGCTTTAAAGTTTTTTTATCTATTTTATAATTTTTACTACTTCATAAGTTGGTTCTTTTATTTTTTTCTTCATTTATTCTAAATTCACTGAAATTCCTATCTTCATCTTCATTATCATTAATTTCTTCTTCAGATAACTTTTATAGATAAAATACTCTTTCCATCTCTTCAAGACCTCTTATTCTTTTTCAATCATTTTCCATTTTTTATTTCTACATTCTACTATTTGAGGATTAAAATTTTGTACCAGTGAATTAATTTCTTTGTAATATTTTCTTATTTCTTTGTTTTCATTATATTCATTTATTAACCCTATTTTTCTCTTCGTCATCATTATATATTTTATTTGTTTCCTTTATCTTTTCTGGATATTTTTCTCTATTAGCTCTTGTATTTCTTTGTATATATTTCTTTCTTTCTTTCTTTATTTGTAATTTTTATTGCTTTCCTGCATTCATCATCAAACCATTTCTTTTTGATTCTTTTATATTTCCCTATTATTTCTTCTGCTGCATTTATAATTATCATCCATTTATCTTCTATATTATTTTGATTTTCAAATTCTCTAATGTCTTCTTCTATTTTTGCTTTCTATAATTTAACAGCCTCTTTATTTGTGAAAGCTTCAGTATTCCATTTCTCAATTCTGTCTGTTTTCCCCCTATTTATTATTGATATTCTTTGTCTCAATTTTGCACCACCAGCCAACATGTGGTCAGAGTTGCAGTTTGCACCTCTAAATGCTCTTACATCAATGATTGATGTTGCCCATCTTTTAGAAATCAAAACATGATCTATCTGATTACACTTATTAGTAGCTGGAATAATCCATGTTCCTAAATGTATCTTTTTATGTGGAAAATTTGTGCTCATTACTCTTAATTTATTAGTTGTTGCAAACTCTATTACCATTATCACTAGTTTCTTAATGTAGACTATATCTTCCAAACACCTCTTTATATATCTTCCTTCCCTAATTTAGTGTTAAAGTCTCCTAATACAATCATAGCATAATTTTTTGGTATGTCTTCACTTGTTTTTTGTAAATCGTCATAAAATCATTCAATAACATTTTTATCAGCATTCACAATCAGAGCATGAATATTTATAAATGTAATATGAAATTTACCTTTAATACATATTTTACAAAAAATAAAGAGCTAAAAGGCTTCACTTTGGCAATGTAAAATTATTCAAATTAAGTGGATATTGACTCCAACATTACTTCAGAGCCGAGTAGAGAAACTACAAGAGTTTCGTGCCGAATATATAGAAACCATAAAAGTTTCGGCGGGTACAAGGGTAAGTAGAATTTTCATGACAGGGGCAACTCGTAGTAAAGGTGGAGTAAGCTCCGATCACTATCTTTAGTATTTCCCATAATGTAAAACATATCTCCTAGGAGATGTATGATGTTGTTAATAATTGGTGGATTTTTATATAGAGGATATTCATAGATATTATCTTAATATTTAATCCTACCACGGAGATAATCTCTGTTTCTAACAATTATTTTTTTTTAATTCCGAGTGTACCTATATGTTATTATATGCACATTGGTTCACTCCAATTGGTGCAGTGATCTTAACTCTTTCTTTCAGAATCCAAATAATCACTGACTCAAGACTAAAATACAAAATAAACACATTTAATAAAACAAAAACAATATATACACACTTCAAACAACTTTACATAACTAACTACAAATTTAATTGGATCCAAGGCCTTTTTAAAATAAACTTACACTTAAGACTAAACACTTTGTTTTCAAAATGACAAAATGTTCATAGCCAGTTTCATTCTCTGTCAAGGCCCTTTCTCGAAGATATATGACTCTATTCTTCATTTTACAGGATCCTTTCTCGTCACTTATGTAGCACACATTAATTCTTTCGAACTTAATTCTGTCTCTTTTCTTTAGTAGAAATAATAATCAGATCTGCCGTCCTTAATACAGATGAAACTTCCTAATCAGAGTTTTTTTGAACATTCCTTTAGAGCGTAAATAGCAAATTCTTCTTTTATTCACTAAATGCTTATTGACAGTCTTAAATCTTCCAAGTAAAAAAAACTTACAGTTCTACGATTCCCTTTTCGGAATCTCCTATATTTTTCAATCTCCTATCTTTCAATTAGCGTTTCCTCCAATATTCCGTTTAAAATGCATATAGCAATATTTTCTTTTATTTATCCACATACTTATTCCACATTAAGACTTAATAGTTCCACGATTCCTTTTTCGGAATATACTAATAATTTTCTTCCAACTGTCACATAAAAAAACTGAAGTTCCTCTGAATCTAAATATCTGCCGGTCTGTGTTCTAATTTTTCTTCCTAATGCTATCCTTGTTTACTCTCCCGTTGCTTTGATACCGAACTTGTCAGCTGTCAATCACACATCAAACTTCTCGGCAAGCATGCACACTCCATGAAACTGGTAAGCAAGAAGTTAAGTATAAATAATGGCTGACACGTTGTCTCCATTAGCGACAAGAGAGAATGTCTTCATTCTCTCTTGTCGCTAAAATTCCTGTAAGTAATACAACTGGTGAGTACATCAATTTTTTAATTTCTTTACGTATCATTTTTGACAAAACAATTTCATAATGGGCACATCGCAAGTGCCAACAATGCGTGTTATGAAAACAAAACTAATAAATATTTTAACATAAACAATTCGTAAAAATATTCAGAATTTTAATTATGATTATTTTTACAATGTTATACATTATGGGGGGGGGATCACTACCCAGACCAGTTTTGACCTTATTTGAGGCCTCATCAGTGGGAGCCAGACCCAGAATGTAAATACTCAGGGAGTAATGCAGAACTTATACTTTACCATATGAGTTGCCAAAAAAGGTGTCACATTATGAAAGGCACCAAGAATTGCTGAAAATAAAGAGCCAAAAGGCTTCACTTCGGCAGTGTAAAATTATTCAAATTAAGTGAATATTGAATCCAATAATACTTCAGAGCTGAGTAGAGAAACTACAAGAGTTTCGTGCCAAATATATAGAAACTATAAAAGTTTCGGCAGTTACGAGCTTAAGCAAAACTCACCGAAGTGAAGCCTTTTGGCTCTTTATTTTCAGTAATTCTTGGTGCCTTTCATAATGTGACACCTTTTTTGGCAACTCATATGGTAAAGTATAAGTTCTGTATCACTCCAACCTGAGTATTTACATTCTGGGTCTAGCTCCCATTGACGAGACCTCAAATAAGGTCGAAACCGGTCTGGGTAGTAACCCCCTTCCCCATAATATATAACATCATACATCTCTTAGGAGATGTGTTTTACATTATTTGAAATACTAAAGATAGTGATCGGAGCTTACTCCACCTTTACTATGAGTTGCCCCTGTCATGAAAGTTTTGCTTATGCCTGTACCCACCGAAACTTTTATAGTTTCTATATATTCGACACAAAACACTTGTAGTTTCTCTACTCGGCTCTGAAGTAATCTTGGATTCAATATCCACTTAATTTGAATAATATATTTTACATATTCTTTCATTTATTGGTGTAAATCCTAATATTGATTTGTAGACCTTTTTTTTGTTATAATAAAACCAACTCCATGTTCTTCTTGTTTTATAGGACCACTAAAGTATAACTTACAATCTTTTTTTATTAATTACTCCCTGTCCTTTCCATCTTATTTCCTGTAAGGCTGTGATATCCATACTGCATTTTAATTATTCTTCTGCTGCATTTTGCATTTTACCAGCCTGTAATAACATCCTGACATTCCATGTTCTGAATTTCATAATATTTCTTGTTAACCTTTTCCCTTTCATATGTCATTTCCATAGAGTCAGTCCAGTTTCATATTGTTTATCCTTCTCAACAAAATATTTTTTCTAGGATTGGGCTGTTAGCCCATTGCCAAACCCCCTCCTTTATCTGGGCTTGGGACCAGCAAGTATCAATGAGCTACTCGATCCACCCATCAAACTGCAGGCATAGTTACATTGTTCATATTGTAACCAAGTAGTGGGTTTAAGGGGGGGGTGAGAGAATTTAGGGTGTGCTTTTCAATTGTCTTCATAAAAAAAGTTATCCAAGATGGGAGAAAGAGTGAGTATGAGCCCATGGCTGTACTCTCTGTTTGTTTGTAGAACTTTCCTTGCCAAGCAAAATAGCTCAAGTTCATAATGAAATGAAACAGGGTGAGATATTGGGAGGAAATTCTGCTTAGATAAAAGTGAAGATGTCCTTAAGTGGGACATTTGTGAATAAGGAGTGGGACATTTAATTCAATAAGGAGTGGGACATTTGTGAATAAGGAGGAGACAAAATTGACCTAATGGTCAGTTTTGCAGAGCATGAAGTCTTGTACACTGAACTTAAGATGGGCTAAGTTGTTGATGTGTGACAAGGTATTTCCAGTATTATGAGAAAGCACTTTGTTTAGTTAGTTTGTAGGTGGGTGAGTCTATACAATCTACAATTGGGCATATAGGTACATCCTCTATGTGGATTTTTGGAAGTCCATAAATGGAGGGGAGGGCCTCTGGAATTGTAGGATTTTAGTTTGTTGGTCATATCTTCTGGCCAAGAAATGACATTTCTCAGTGGTAAGTCTATTGGTCTTTAAGAAGGATGGTCATTTTATTATTATTATTAAGTGAGGCCTCCAGTGAGTCAGGGATTCATCAAGGTAAGCCACATACTACACGCACCAGTTATCATACATTCTTGAATTCTTTCACACTGCATGCACACACACACACACACACAACATCCAATGGTAGTCCATTCCAATCTTTGCATGAGAGAGAAATCTAGCCATCACACCCTTCTTAGTGGCACTCATTCTCAGCTTTCAAGGATGCCCTGTTGTCCTTTTCTCACACTCCATAAAATGAAAAATTCAACTGAAATCCTGTATAACTCTTTCAGAAGTTTGTAAGTCTCAATCATATCACTCCTCTCTCTCTCTCTTGTTTGACTTGTGTCGGCAGTCTACAATTTCTCAGTCTGTCTTCATAATTATTATTCCACAATCCTGATATTTGGATTTTTTTATCATTTTTATCTTGATATCATCAGGATTCTCCACTGTATCAAAATCACAACAGAAACCAGGAGACCAAACCTGTGCACAATAGTTCGAGTGAAGTCTTATCAAGGCCTTGTAAAGGAGCAAAATGACATCCTTATCTTTACATGTGAAAGTTCATTTTAGCATTGCAATTATCTTTGAATTGTATTTGCAATCTTTGCTACATGGCCCCTGAACTTCAGCTTCCTATATACTAACACCCCTACCTTCATCAGTTTCTTCTAGCATAATCTCACCAATATAATACAACATTGGATATCTAACCACACCAAATTGCATGACTTTGCATTTACTAACATTGAACTGACATCCATTTTTCCATACCCACAATTCCAACCTATTCCAATCATTCTGCAAGTACTGCATATCAGCAGCATTCTTGATTACCCTACCCATCTTTGCATCATCAGCAAATAGCTGTCTGTCGACTGTCAAATCATTCCCAATATCATTAATGTTCAGATTGAATAACAGTGAACCAAGGACTGATCCTTGTGGTACACCACTAGTTATAAATTATATATTTAAAGAAGCAAAATGACAAATCCTTCATCCAAGTGTAAGCAAACAAAGTTTGCACCTGAAGTATCATCAGAACTGGGACAACTCATGGCAAAGGTGGACTGAGTTCTCATCACTTTCCTTAGTATCTCATAATGTAAAGCATATCTCCTTGTGAACATGTATAATGCTATGCATTAAGAGAAGGGCCACCACCCAGACCAGTTTCGACCTTTATTGAGGTCTCATCAGTGGGAGCCAGACCCAGAGGTGGTGATATTAAGGTGGAAGTAATGGAGAAGTCATATTTACCTATACCAGTTGCCAAAACGTGTCGCACCTTATTATTAAATTACTCTGGATTAGAGAAAGATGATGAAAGTTTTTTCACTTGGTTAGACTATAAATTATATATTTAGTTTAATCTTTTATCCAAGTGTAAGCAAACAAAGTTTGCACTTAAAGTATCTTCAGGACTGGGCAACTCGTATATAGAAGCTAATGACTGGCACAATATATATGATGAATATACGACTTCTGCATTACTTCAACTGTGGTATCACCTCTGAGTCTGACTCCCACTGAAGAGCCCTCAATAAAGGTCAAAACCGGTCTGGGTAGTGACCCTTCCCATAATGCATGGCATTATACATATTATACATGTCCACAAGGAGATATGCTTTACATTATGGGATATTAAGGAAAGTGATGATAACTCAGTCTATGTTTGCTACGAGTTGCCCCAGTCCTGAAGACAGGTACTAACTTTGTTTGCTTACACTTGGATAAAGGATTAAGCTAAATATATAATTTATAGTCTAACCAAGTGAAAAAAACTTCCAACACCACTAGTTACCTTAAATTTTGCAGACTCTCCTCCCCCATATAGCACTTCTTGATATCTGTCGATCAGCCATCATCTTATCCATGCTAATATTTTATAATTCAAACCAGTATTCTCCAATTTATACAACAGTCTTCCATGCTGTATTCTATCAAAAGTTTTAGCAAAATCCAAAAATATCATTGTGTATCATTTCCCGTTATCTAGTTCAATGGTAACATTATAGAATGTGAACAAGTTGCTAAAACATGACCTTCCCTTAGTAAATCCATGCTGTTCATTGCAAAGTAGAAATTCACTGTCAACTCATTTCTGAATGCAAGCCCTAACCGACTTTTCCAAAATCTTCACCACCACTCCTGAGATATTGATTGGTCCATAGTTGGATACGTCGGTCTTTGCAATTGTGCATTTCCCTTGTGCAATGGGATTACCATACATTCTTTCCATTCCTTCGGAATATTCCCTGTTCTGAGACTCAATTTATATAGTTTGCTCAAAGCCTATTATAATCTGTATAGTTTAAAGTGACACTAGCATTGTCTTTGTTTACATTCAGGATTATTATTTTTTTGTTATTCCTGAGATGTAGAAAGGCTTTAAATTCTCTTATTTAAATTAAGGGGATATTAAATCCTACGTTGTTTTAAAACCGAATAAGAAACTCAAAGATTGGAATCGGAGAGTTTCATGCCGAATATATAGTATAATAAACTATAAAAGTTGAAAATATGAAACTCTGATTCTAATCTTTGAGTTTCTTATTCAGTTTTAAAACAATGTGGGATTTAATATCCCCTTAATTTAAATAATGTTTATATCACCGAAATGAGCTAATGCAAGCAGTCCAAGTATGTAGTACAAACTCGGCAACTCGCAGCAAAGGTGGTAAAGTTCTGATCGCTATTCTTGGTATTTTTTTTGCCGATAATTTATATTCGCTGATACTTTTATAGTTTATTATACTATATATTCAGCATGAAACTCTCTGATTCCAATCTTTGAGTTTCTCATTCGTTTTTAAAGCAATGTGGGATTTAATATCCCCTTAATTTAAATAATGTTTATATTGCCGAAATGAAGCCTATTAGCTCTTTATATTTAAGTAACTTTATATTCTCTATTGGATAGGTTGTTTGCAGGAGGCTTTGCCTGTGATAGCACATTGGCTATGTCAAGCCTAATATTGTTGGCCTCACTGGCAGGAGTCAGTGATATATACAGATGGTTTACAGATACATGTATACAGATGCTTACTTTTTTTTTTTTGACTAATTTTGCTCGTATTCCATATAAATGTATTCATTTGACTTCATACTGTACTAACTTTGCCAATTCTGTTGTTTATTTCTATATATAATTGTCCGTCTTCATGAAAAATCATGCCTTAAATAGTCAAAATATTTCACTAGTTCTATAGGTTTTCTCTTCAAGTTGTAGTTGAATGTTTTCATTGTTTCTGCCAATTTTATAGTCTGTCTTTTCATATGAAATTTATTTCAGGAATTATTCATTTCATTTAGGGAATCCTGCAGATTTATACTGAATTTGTTTTGGAGCAAGTATATCCCCACCCGCATAAAGAGCTGAGATTAACATCTCCAGTTTTGATATCAGGTTTAATGCCACTTTCCTTCATAATGTGATCAATATATATATGACAAATAACAGTGGAGTTAATGTACATCCTAGTCTCACCTAATTTAATATTAAGCTGTTTCTGCACCAACTACTGACTCAAAAATCAGATGTAGACAATGTATTGCTCAGTATAATGTCCCATTTACACCATGAAATTGAAGATTTTATACAACTTTTTTCTTGGCACCTTGTCCTTGTCACCATTTCATATATCATATTACAAGTGCAGATCCTTGTTATATTCCCATTATTTGTCATCTATCTTGAAATGTAAATCTGATGACAACATCTGTTTGGCACAAACTCAGTTTGTTCTTTTCCAAGCTTCCTTTCCACAATTTTTCTTACCCTTTTCTCAAGTATGCGTGC
The DNA here is from genome assembly GCF_054136105.1 of Typopeltis vanoorti. Classification (NCBI taxonomy): domain Eukaryota; kingdom Metazoa; phylum Arthropoda; class Arachnida; order Uropygi; family Thelyphonidae; genus Typopeltis; species Typopeltis vanoorti. The sequence goes on from NC_143556.1 coordinate 146,414,359, forward strand.
ATAAATCTTACAAGAAACACTGAGCATTTCTCATAAGAGTTTCAAGAATCTGACAATTAGAGAGGAAATTCCTCTCAGATTCAATTTTATAAATTAAAGGTGCCAAGAAATTATATTCTTGGTTTAATCCTTTATCCAAGTGTAAGCAAACAAAGGTTGCACCTGAAGTAATTTCAGGACTGGGCACTCATAGCCTGTCCTGAAATTACTAAATGTATTTAGTAATTTCAGACCTAAACACATTTTAGGAATTTTATTTTAAAATTTTAAAATAAAAAAATCATAAAAAACAAAATTTAGGAAAGTCCTAAACATATTTCCATATACAGTAATACCCTGACTTGTGCTCTTACGTGAATCCGGAGTTACATGGTTTCTTATATGTACGTATTCCCGTCACGCTTCACGCCTCACCACTAGTCGTATCTTTCCGGCGCTGGCCACATTCGCCAGTGTCGCACATGCTGTGAACAAGCACTGACTTGTTGAAAGTTTATTTTTCACTTGGTTAGAGTATAATAAATTTAGTTTAATCCTTTATCCAAGTGTGAGCAAACAAAGTTTGCACCTGAAAGTATCTTCAGGACTGGATTAAGGTGGTACAACACCAGGGCATCTTCAGGACTGGATTAAGGTGGTACAACACCAGGGCAACTCGTTGCAAAGGTGGAGCAAGATACCAACACTCCTATCTCAGTATCTCCTATAAGGCAAAACACATCTCCTTGCGGATATGTCTAATGTTATGCATTAAGGGAAGGGCCACTACCCAGACTAGTTTCGACCTTTATTGAGGTAGAATGGGAGTTCATGTCTCTCATCATGGCCTTTGGAGAATAAAGCGTGCTGAGGGTCAGCAGACAGTAAGAGAGGAGTATGATGTAAGATAGAGTAGGATAGTAGGAGGTAAAAGAGGCCTCAGTCAACCTGTTTAGCCATATTAGGCTAATTGGTCTGTAACACATAATCTCCATTTATCTGTTCAGAAAAAAAAAGGTTAAACATAGACTTTTGTCTAGGGTTCGCATATGATTTTATCCAAATTAATAATTTACTTAGAGGATCTTTTTGTGTTACTAAATATAATATCCTTATTTGTATTCCGGGTAATTAAATTTTACTGCTGTTATTGAGAAACTGAGGACTTATGGTCCGGGCTAAATATATGAATTGATCATAGAGGTCGAACTTAAGGTCCGGAGAGAAAAAATAAAAAAAAAGGAATTTTTTTTTTTTTTTTTGAATACATTTAAATTTTATTATTTAAATTAAAAAACATTCAAATAATAAAATAACAGGACTTAAGGTCTGGTGAGTTGAGATGAATAGGGACTTATAGACCTGGTACCATTGGGACTTAGAATGGGGTAGAGACTGGCCCGGGAGATGCCGCTCGCGAGGAGCGGCACCGTCTCGCTGTAAGCCTTCGCAGCCTTACCCCCCATATTTGGAGTAAAAGAAACCGTGCCAGTGAAAGCTTTGTGGCTAGGGAAGACAGAGTGGTTATTCTTTTTCCTAGGGGGGGGGGTTGGTGGGGTTTTGTGGATTCTAAAGAGATATACAGGGCTTGATGCGTCCCTGTATAAGAAAGCATATTGTCGGTGGTTTGCAGTATTGATTCACAAATTTAAAATCTCCTAGTAAGTGCCTTTCTTGTGCAAGAAATTTGGGTAGGTAGAAAAAGAAACCTTTCCTTATTCTTGCATACATTAAATTTGCGTCTCGTACCTGGGATTTTTTCCGTACCTTCCAAATGTGATATTTTAACACGTTGATTAGGAAGATAGCGAACTTTTGGGTTTTTTGGACTGGTGGGGGGAATTGTAGCCATACGACCTCTTCTACTGTCAGCATGGGGATTCCCAATGCTGTGCTGAGTCTCCGCCAGATGCTTTGGGCTGGTGGGCAAAAATAAAAGAAATGGTCCACCGTTTCCACGTCCCGGCAGACATCGCAGAAGGGGTCGCACGGGCTAGGTACATACTGGGATTTCACCTGTTTCACCAGGAGCCGCCCATAGGCTATTCTCCAGGCTAGATCTCGATGAAAAGGTTGTCCCCAGCTGTTTTTGATATTTCTGAAGAGAATTTCATTATTTGTCCTGAGATTGGGTGTATCACGCCTGGAAAGTTGGAAGAAATCCCAGTATACTGCTTTGGGTTTGTGTGTGAGGATTGCTATTCCTCTGTCTCTGAGTGTTGTGATCGATTTAACTAATGTACGGTACCACTTGGGCACCCCCCCTTGAGCGGGGTCCAGCATAGTCCGTGATCCCAAAGAGGGGGAGGAAAAGTCCTATAAAGTATTTAATTAGCATGCCAGAAATGTGGTTGGAGTTTAAGGCCTTCCGTATATGGTTTTGAACTTGTTTTCTTGTAGCAAGCTTTTGTGATTGGGCAGAGCGTAACCCCCTTCTTCCTGTTTGAGTTGTAGGTATTCTTTCTTTACTTCGTGTTTTCTCCCATTCCAGAAGAAATCAATGAGTTCTTTTGATAATTTATTTTCTTGTGACAGTGTGATGCCTGTGATGTTGACAGTGTGCATCAGCATTGGGGTGACGATTGTTCTTATTACTGTTGCTCTGCCATAAAAGGAGAAAAAGGTTGGTTTGAACAGCCTTATCCTGTCCCTGCTTGTCTCCTGCAATTTTTGGATTGGTAGTGCTAGGGTGTCTGAAAAAGGCATGCCTAGTATTGTTAGGGACTGTGTCTGTAGCGTTAAACCGTAGGGAAGTTCAATGCTATGGAAATTTCCAAAACTTTTGATTTTAGTTTTTTGTGCGTTAACGCAAAGACCACTGACTATGCTGAACTTTTGCAGCATGTGCAGATAGATATAGATGGACTCAGAATCTCTGCGTGTGGCCACTACATCATCCGCATATGCTGCTATTTTGCATTGTCTAGAGACTTGGGGCAGTGGAATACTATTAATTGCGGGGGTGTTATCAATTCTTTTGATTAGAGGTTCTAATACTAGGGAGAAGAGGAGGGGGCTTAGTGGGCAGCCTTGCCTAACCCCTCTCTTTATGCGGATTGGTTCTGTCAGAAACCCATTAATAGATAGTTGGGTCGTGGCTTCCGCGTACATGTTTTTAATTGTATGCCGAAGTCTCGGGCCCACGCCTGTTTTTTGGAGGATGTTCTGCAAGTACCTGTGGTTGACGCTGTCAAACGCTTTCTCCAGGTTGGTGGAAAGAAGTGCCAGGGGGTATTTTTTTTTCCTTAGCCAGTCTGATCAAGTCTCTTAACAAGAAGAGATTGAGTTCCATAGATCTACCGGGGATCCCGTAGACCTGTGAGCCTGTTATTATATTTTCGATACCACCCTTAAGGCGTGTGCAGATAATTTTTACAAAGATCTTATAGTCTAAATTGGTTAAGGAGATTGGACGCCAGTTATTCGACAAAGTCCGATCTCGGTCTTTCTTGGGGATAAATATGGTATAGCTCTTAACGAATTCCTCGGGGATGTTTCCCGAAGTGAGGAATTCGTTAAAGATGTTTATTAATGCTGCCACTGCAAATTCCCAGATAGATCTATAGAATTCTATCCCCAGTCCGTCTGGCTCTGGGGTCTTCATTGTTTTCATCGTTTTGCACGTAGCCTTTATTTCGGCTGCAGTTATCGGCCTGTCATGCAGGGCACTAAGATGATCGGGAAAACGTGTTGCATCCCACTTACTGAAGTCATCTGTGCCATGCTGGTCAGAGAAGATGCTGATATACTGCTGATGAAAGTGACGGAGTATTTCGTGGGTTGAGTGTAGAATCTGGCCCTTCTCTTCGATCTGGTAAATCGTTTTCTCGTCATTAGCCGCCACCCGTTGTTGGTTGTAGAATGCGGCGGAAGGTGTTTCCAAATTTCTGAGATAGAGTCTCATTCGAAAATCGAGGTCCTCGACTCTACTCTGCCGCTCTTGCTGCGGCTCTCTTTCTACTTGCCTGATAAGATGTCCGCAGAGAACTCCGCTCCGTTCGTTTGTCCGGTACCAGCCGAGTTCCCTGTAGAGATCCCTCAGCCATTTGCGTTGTTGGTAGGCCCTTTTGCACCCACATTTTTGGAACAGTTCCCTAGCCTGCCACTTGAAGCTCAGCCAGTTTTCACAGTCCCAGTTGGTGTTTGTCCATCTGTCATAGAGGTTCTGTAGCTGGTCACTAAAAAGACTGGGAAAGGTGGGAAGAAGCCTCCAAGGACCTCTGGCTGTTTCCATAACCTCTGGGAGTGTGATTTTGAGTATGACCATTTTGTGGTTTGCAGGTAATCTCTACATATAGGAATTGCCAATTGGTGTGCCACCCTTTTTTAATTTAAATTTATTATTTATTAATTAAACTAAATTACCAAGTGAAAAACTCTAACCAAGTGAAAAATAAACTTTCAACTTCTTTCTCTAAATCCAGAGTAAATTATCAATTCCTGTAGGTAGAGATGACCTGCTAATGCTTCTGCCTGATATCTCCACTTGGGCCTGGCTCCCACTGAAGAGACCTCAATAAAGGTCGAAACTAGTCTGGGTAGTGGCCTTTCCCTTAATGCATAACATTAGACATATCCGCAAGGAGATGTGTTTTGCATTATAGGAGATACTGAGATAGGAGTGATGTTAGCTTGCTTCACCTTTGCAACGAGTTGCCCTGGTGTTGTACCACCTTAACCCAGTCCCGAAGATACTTTCAGGTGCAAACTTTGTTTGCTCACACTTGGATAAAGGATTAAACTAAATTTATTATAAAGCACTGACGTGTTTCGCACGGTTTCCATTCATACACGATTTTTATAGTCTACAAACCTTGCAATTGTTTAATGTTATGTTCTTGATAAAAATTTTATGACATAAAATATAATAATGTCGTCCAAAAGAAGCAAGTCTGATTCTTCTAGCTAGCAAGAAAAGAAAAACATTGACTTTGGAAACAAAACTCAACATTATTAAGGATTTTGAAGGCGGAATGAAAATTTGTGAGCTAGCAAAGAAGTTTGATCTACAGGAATCTACAGTAAGAATAATCATAAAAGATAAAGAAAGAATTCTCGCTGCTGTGAAAAATGCCCAATCGTTGAATTCAAGCATAATTCGGAAACGTCATGGAATTATTGGTGAGATGGAAATGATGCTTAAATTATGGTGTGATAATCAAGTGAGAGTAAAAAATTGTCCAGTTGATCAAACGACAATATGTAGCCAAGCTGATTTTTGAGAGGCTAAAAGTAGAAGCTAGAGAAGTGGCCAAAGAAGAAAATATCGTGGCCAGTAATGGTTGGATCAACTGATTTAAAAATTGCTGTAACTGGCACAGCATCGTGGTGAGTGGAGAAGCGGCAAGCACTGATAAAGAAAAGAGGCTACGTCTTCTTTTCCTGAGACACTTAAGGCTATCATCGAGGAAGGTAGCTATAACGGTCAAACCATATTTAATGTAGATGAGACTGGCTTGTTCTGGAAAAAGATGCCTAAGAGAACTTTCATCGCACGTGAAGAAAAAAACGTTTCCTGGCTTTAAGGCTTCCAAAGACTGGTTGACAGTAATGCTTGGAGGAAATGCAGCTGGCGCAAGTTAAAATGTCTCTTAATTTATCGCTCCAAAAATCCAAGAACTCTAAAAAAAAAAAAAAAAAATCTAAAGCTGGCTCGCCAGTGATTTGGAAGTCAAATTCTAAAGCTTGGGTGACAGCTTCTATTTTTGAAGACTGGTTAGGTCACCACTTCATACCTGAAGTTGAACATTATTGCCAGTTTGAAAAAATTCCTTTTAAAGTTATACTCATTATTGATAATGCACTTGGTCACCCTCCTGCAACTTTAATTGATTTTGATCCATGTGTAAAAGTTGTTTTCTTGCCTCCAAATACAACCAGCTTACTTCAATCAATGGACCAAGGAGTTATCAAAACATTCAAAGCGTACTACACACGGCTTTCATTTGCAAGTCTGAATGAAGCTATGAGGCAAAATGAGCAACTGTCTGTTAAAGAGTTTTGGAAACAGTTTAATGTTTTAGATGCTGTAAGGTTTATCAGAGATTCTTGGGGTGAAATTTCCCAAAAAACTTTGAATGGTGTCTGGAAAAAACTTTGTCCATCCTTATTTAAATGCGAAACGGAAATGTTGCCAGAAACTGATCAAGTTGCTAAGGCAATAGAAGAAGTTGTCAACCTTGCCAGGCAATTAGATTTAGAAGTCGACAGTGAAGATGTCAGCGAGCTGTTAGACTCACATAACAAGGAGCTTACAATTGATGAGCTTATAGAGATGCATGAGCAAAGCACTACTGAAGAGACCGAAATCTCAGATCCAGTTCTACCAGAAAAGCACATGACAATTGCAAAATTAACAGAAGGTGTCAGCTTAATTAAGAAAGGCTTACAGATTTTGGAGGACATAGATTTTAACAAGGAACGAATTGTAGCCACAAGGCAAGGAATAAAAAAATCATTGGCTTGCTATGAAGAAATTCTGCATGACAAGAACAAAACATTATGCTGTCAGATGAATCTATTAGATTTTATGAAACCATAGACATCGAAATAACTTTATTTTTTTTTATGTACGAAAAACTACAATTATGATTATATTTCTTAAAAAAGTAGGTATTTTTGTAAACCTTCTGGTCCCAATTAACTAATATTTTATATGTTTGTATATATATAAATTACTTGCAAAATTAATAACCCGAGTTATGCGAATTCGACTTACGCGCTTTTTGTTGGTCCCACCTATCGCGTAACTTTGGGATTTTACTGTACTCGTATATGGAAATATGACTTCTGCATTACTTCAATGTAGGTGTCACTTCTGGGTCTGGCTCCCACTCATGAGATCTCAATAAAGATCAAAACAGGTCTGGCTAGTAACCCTTCCCATAATGCATGTGATGTAAAGTCATTAGTTTCTATATACGAGTTGCCTTGTTCTGAAATTACTTCAGGTGCATACTTTGTTTTCTTACACTTGGATAAAGATTAAACTAAATATAATTTCTTGGTGTCTTTAATTTCTAGTATAACCAAGTGGAAAAGCTTTCAACAGATTCAATTTTATTTCTTTTTTTTTTATAAATGGTGCTATGAGAGCTCTATGCCAATTATCCGACAGCCATTCAAATTATAAAGCCACTGTATATTTTCATGTCTTTCTGGTCAAATATCATCTACTCCTGATTCACCATCATCACGAACCATGGGCTCACTGCCCGTTGGTTCCGATGCCTCCTTCACTAGCTTCTTTCACCTTTCTTTGTCCAGTGCATGGTGTTGCAGTTTCTGTACATCCATTCCACACCATTCCTTTATGCCATCTATCCATTTTCTGAATGGCCTGGCTCTTCTGTTTACACCATCCATAATACCAAACACGAATGTCTTTATCTTCCAGTCTTCACTCATTATGCATATGTGTCCAAATAATTGCAGTTTCCATTTTATAATCTTCTGCATTAGATTCTCCTTTGGTTGTGTCTTCCTATAGAGCTCTTCATTTTCTGTACCCATCCTATTCTTAGAATCTTCCTGTAATGAGTTTTTTCAAATGCCAAAATTCTTTTCTTGATTCCTTAGTTATTACTATGTTTCAGATCCATACAGTACACCACTAAAGATGCATGTTTCCAGCACTCTTAATTTTGTTTGCAGACTGATCACTTTTCTTTTCAAGATGTTATCCATGGCCTTCAGATTTGTTCTTTCCTTTGCAATCCTGATCTTTATTTCTTTTTTACAGTTCAAATCATATGTCATTTTACTTCCTAAATATGTGAACTGTTCTACATTTTCTATATCAGTTCCATCCACTTGTATCTTTTGTCTCATGTTCTTCTCATCAAATACCATTGTCTTTGTTTTTTCCAAGTTCATAACAAGTCCAAATCTCTTTCTTTCCTCATTTAACAGTTCTCTTTTTTCTTCTTCCATAATAACAATGTCATCTGCAAATCTCAGATTGTTAATTCTCATCCCATGTACGGATGTTCCTTTGGCCGAGTTGTTAGCGTATCCACTCTCCAGCCAAAAGGCTGTGGGTTTGAATCCCGCCGTGGGCGTGCATGTTTGTGATTGTGAAAATAGTGGTGGTGGTCGGCAGTAGATGACATTGGTGTAGACGATGAAGGTAGTTGCGGTTGGTGGATTGGTGGAGATGGAGAGTTGTAGAGTTGGTGCCCTCAATGATTCTTTGGACTCCTTGGAGGTGTTATGTAATAATAATAATGATTCATTTTATCCATTGCTCTTTCTAAATGTGCGAGTTGACCTTTCTGATCAAATATTATCTACTCCTGATTGCATTCCAGTAAATGTTTACTGCTACCATGCTGTCTCTACTAGTTTCATTTAGCAATCTTTCAAAATAATTACTTTAGACATCTAGAATATGTTTATTTTCAGTTTTCATCACACCTTTATCACCTGATTGCTTTTACAGTATACTTCATACAATTTCTGTGCTCTTACCAAAGTCTTCCCAGACTAACTTTTGTGTAGTTAGTTTTACCCACTGCTTTGCTTTCTTACATTTTTCTCTGTATTCTCTCAGAGCACATATTAACTGACTTGGCAGGAACTTTCCATATGCTTTCTTGTTTTTCTTGATGTATCTTAACTTTACCTCATGAGTCTATGCCTGAATGAATGTTTCCTGCAGGGTTTGTAACTAAATCTCCAAGGTTTGGTTCTTGTTTACAACCTCTTTCATTTTTTTATTGAATAATGTTTGAGTTTACAGTTCACCTCTTAAAGCTGCTGCACTTGAATTCCTTTTAAAAGAGCTTTCTTGCACACACTATTGTTTCAGTAATACCCGTTATGTCGATTTGGTACTACAGTTCTTTTGCTATTTAAATTTCTTCTACATTATGCTTATGTTTATTATTATTATTCTACGGGTACCTTCATGGAGTCCGAAGAGTCATCACAAGAAATCCAACTATCCACACAATCTATCATACCTCTCCTTGAACTCATTAACAGATAAAGCACTTGCAACTTATGCAACCCATTCTACTCATTCAAAACTCTCCAAGCAAAAAATCTAGTCCTTGCACCCCTAATAAGCACACCTTTATTCAACTTTCAGGGATGACCTATTGTTCTGGCCTCTAGCCAAGTGCTGAAACATTTCCTGTGCATCAATCCTATAAAATCCTTTAAGTAACTTAAATGTTTCTATCATATTCCCTCTTTTTCTCGTATTGACCAACTTCTGCAATCTACACACCCTCAATTTATACTCATAGGTAACATTCCACAGACCACTTACCATCTTGTTCTCTCATCTCTGAATCTTCTCCACTGCTTCCTTATCTCAAAGAAACCCAGGGGTTCAGACTTGAAAATCCACATCTGTAATCCAGATGTGGATGTATCAAGGACTTATAAAGAGGAATAACAACTTCCTTATCTCTACTTGTTAGTTTGATCTTCGGCAGCCAAGTACTCTTATGAGCTACTTTAACGATATGTCCCCTAAACTCTGTCGAACACCACCCCTAAATCTCTAGCTTCATCTATTTCCTGTAGTATTGTTCCATCAGTGTAGTAGACAGCTTGTAATCTATATATCCTAAAATGAATAACTTTAGATTTCTCCACATATCATTATATCCATTATCTTTTTCCCATACTGACAGCCTATTTGGTTAATGTTCCTAATCCTAAACTCTTATGCTGAGTTGGAATTTGTTCAACAATCGACTTTTCACTCTGTTCTATTTTCTTGTTGAAAACAACAGGAACCTTGCTTAACCGGACCATGCTCCAGCTGATTCTATCAGCTGGAGCATGGTCCGGTAATAAGAATCCAATAAGAATACAAACCTGTCAGCTAAATTCCAAATTGCTATCTGATCCTCATTCATTCATTATCCAGGTAGATGCCTTCTTACAGGATGTATCATGAAAAGGTGAGGAATGGTTTCAGAAACTTTGGTCATTTCTCTGCATTCCTTAAAAGGCTACATGGAAGTCTCCTCCCAGTTATCTGCAATTCTTGAATGACACCTGTATATTCTTTGTTTTAATTCCTTAATCCAGTCCTCTGCCTTCACATTTATATAAGTAGCCTAGTTATAAAGACGCCTCATGTGCCAACTTAATTTGCTCATGCTTAGGATTAAATCCTTTTTTAATCCTTTACCTAGGATCATGCTTAGGTAAAGGATTAAAACAAGAAGATAATTTCATGTCTACTATATTTTACAAGTACATAGCTGTACGACACATGCTACCATATAATACTTTTTTTTGTAGTCTGTATGTCATTTCTCTTATTTATGTCATTTGCTTTTGCTCCAATTTATATAAGAGTTGTGTGTAATCGCCTGTCAAATACTTTTGCAAAACCCAGCAGTATCATGATGTAGTCATTTCCTTTGTTCCATCTGAACTATCACATTTAAACCAATTAATTACAAAGAGAAGATTTACCTTTCACAAGTCATACAGTTGCCATATATCACATTCCTGTTCCCTCATTCCTGAAATCTTCCCTTAACCAACTTTTCCATTCCTTTCTCACCACTTCTGAGATATTGATCACTCTGATTTTCTACATTTGTCTTTGATGCTGTTTATATAGTGGAACTATCTTATCCTCTTTCCACTCTTGTAGCTGTACCAGAGTTGAGATGTAAGTTAAAGAGCCCAGTCAGAGCATTGCTTATTCTCTTGCACCTTCTCATAATACATGAACCCTCCAATCCTATGGCAGTATTTGCATTGAGATTTTGTAGTCATAAGCACTTTCACATCATCTACCTTGACTGCTGTTAGAATAGGGGTAGATGAAGTCCAGTCACATCTTTCATTGCATTATCTTCACCTGGATGATATATCCTTGAAAAGTCTGATTTACTTAGTAGAGAGGGGAGGCATAAAGAATAGATGAATTACTATCAGTATCCATTAAGGTTTTCCTGTTGTAATTATTCTTCCCTTTACTCGCCACATAATGAAAGAACTCTTTGATATTTCCTTTTAGCTTGCATTGCTGGTTTCCTCTTATTCCAATTTTGCTTTCCTTACCATGCTTGTTGCCCTTCTTGCCTGTGCTTTGTACTTATGGGTTTGCTGATTATCATGCTTATTCTCTTGCATTACGTTCTCTCTATAGCTTTTTTTTGTAGTTCTTGCTTAATGACGTTGCTTATTCATTCTTCCACTAGAGTTATCCTTCTGACCTTAAGAATGTAATATGACACTGCTTTCCTCCTTTAAATCTCTTCCCATAGATCAATCCTTCCCCCCCCCCCATAATAATTACTCACCCTGCACTCATTTACTCTTGAACTAATTTGCTGATGCATGTTTGCATCCCCTGACCTATAGCAGCATCTGACTCTATATTTTGTCCTGTTGGCCTCTATTTCACACTGCCTGCCTCAAGTGATATTTCCTTTAGTCTACTCTAGATGTCAGTGTGCCATTTTTAATCAGGCTAAAGGAAATATCATTTGAGGCTAGGTAGTGTGAAATAGAGGCAAACAGGACAAATTATAAAGTCAGATGCTGCTATAGGTCAGGGGATGCAAACATGCATCAGCAAATTAGTTCAGGAGCAAATGATAGTAGAACTGCAACCAGCAGTTCTACTATCATCAGCAGTGTACCATCCCACATCCTGTTAGGTCTGGCCTCCATGAAAATGTAATATCCTTCATATTTTATTCACCATATCTATGACTGCATCATTGTCCATCAGCCAGATCTTATCAATGCCAATAAATTATTGCAAATGTTTTTGCCAGAAACTAACTGGCCATTATCAGTGCATCAGCATAGGCATTAGTGAAGCTAGAACAAAGAATGTTAATTCCTATTTACAGAGCTCAGCTACATGCCAGAGTACCACCTTCCAGCTGGTTACAAAATAAAATAAAATTACAATTAATGAAATAAAAATGAACAAAAAATATATAATTAATTAACTGCATGACATAGCATTATATTAAAAAAAAAAGCTATTGCTTTGCACTATTGCTTTGCCATTTATGAGGATGACTCTCCCAAATCTTGGTAATAGAGAGGCAGTCATTGAACCAGAGGATGTATGTCAAGTTCCCATTCCATGCTGAGCCACCAGCTTTTTCAGGTTTAATGTTCTTGATATAAGATTTCTGTTCTTGTAGTCATTTTTTGACAGAACATCCTATTTGTATAAGGAGCGAAGGTACTCACGCTGTACCTGAGTAGAAAGGGAAGCGCTGTTTACCTTATTTGTGGTGGACAGTAACTAAGCGATTTTGTTGATAGAAAAAAATGTAGGAACTAAATTGCAGTTTTTTAGGATCTTTGCAATCATCTTCAAAATGACTGAGATATATGGGATAGGGACTTGCTGTACAGGTTCAGGGTTCTTCTGGACAGGTTTGTAAGTGTCCAGGATGCATTTAAACTTCCTTGAGGTGATCTATATTTATGAATTTAGGGACACAAAATACACGTGTTGAAATGATTATTTTTCTTGTTAATAAAATAACAATTGACGTTTCAACCCCTGTATTGAGGTCATCATCAGAAAAATACATGTGTATACGAAAACAAGCTACGTGCTCTTGTACTCTATAAAGGTAAATTGAATCTATGCTGTTAACTGGTCTTTTACTTAGTCTGACCTCTAGTGGTTAAAAAAAAAAAAACACTACACTAAACCCTGCTAAGTCCTCCCATACTAAGGTTTTCTTCTGGACTTGTACAGTTCAGGTTGCTATTGAATGTTAAAAAAAAAAAAACTTCAAGTCTTCTTGTATTGAGATTTTTCTTTTGCTTGTTTTAGTTGCTATAATGGTTGCAAATGGGTCCTCCACATTCTTGGAATGGTTAGACCGTCATTTTTGTACAGGTTAGGATTGTGTTTGAGCATTTCACATGCTTCTTTAAATTTTCTCTCGAAACAAGTTTTGGTGCTGTGTAGGGACTTGGTACCTTTCCAATCAATTCTGTAGTATGTCTGGAGCATGGGCTGAAAGGCCAGTTTTTCTAAAATGGAGGTATTTTTCTAAAATGGAGGTGAAATGCTCAAACACCTCCATTTTTCTAAAATGGAGGTGTTTGAGCATTTCACATGCTTCTTTAAATTTTCTCTCGAAACAAGTTTTGGTGCTGTGTAGGGACTTGGTACCTTTCCAATCAATTCTGTAGTATGTCTGGAGCATGGGCTGAAAGGCCAGTTTTTCTAAACTGGAGGTATTTTTCTAAAATGGAGGTGAAATGCTCAAACACCTCCATTTTTCTAAAATGGAGGTGTTTGAGCATTTCACATGCTTTTTTAAATTTTCTCTCGAAACAAGTTTTGGTGCTGTGTAGGGACTTGGTACCTTTCCAATCAATTCTGTAGTATGTCTGGAGCATGGGCTGAAAGGCCAGTTTTTCTAAAATGGAGGTATTTAATGTGTCGTTTGTGTTCATCCTTCCTAATTGGGTTGGTTTGTCCTGTTTCCCCTATGTATGGTAGGTTACATGTGCATTGTATTTTGTAAACCTCTGGGTGGGCTAGGTGTGGAAGAGGATCTTTAGAAGAACTGAGTAGGTGTCTTAATTTTGTTGGGGGTTTTGATGTGGTATTTGTGTAGTGTTCTGTCTATTTTTCTCGAAACGCCTCTAACATAAGGTATGGCAATGGCATTATGACAATCAAGACGCCATAACCAAAGGAGCAGCAATCGCCCATAAATGAAGCTAGGAGCAACCAACCACCATCGGACCACAGCCTGGTTATCTCGCTGCTAGAAAAAGGCCTAAGCTACGCCATCACGCTGAGGTCAGTAAATAAACTAGATATTATTTATTATTATTATTTGGCATCTCCATGGAGTCCAAAGACTCATCGAGGGAGGGCACCTGCTCTACAACTGTCTCCACAACTACACCACCGCCATCTACTGCCAGCCACCACTAGTATTTCCAAAGACAATCACAAACATTCATGCCCACGGCTGGATTCGAACCCGCAGCCTTTTGGCTGGAGAGTGGATATGCTAACCACTCATCCAGCCAGGCTGGTTTTATCATATCGAGAGAGAGGTCTAAGATCCCTCCCCACCAATCTATCTGACAAAATATATATGGAAACGTCATGCATACTAAACTCAAACAAAAAACTAAGCAGTAACCTAAACAAAACTGAAAAACAAGCCATCAAATCCCTGAAAAATAACAAGGGCATTATTATCACAAAAGCAGATAAAGAAAATGCTACTATTGTTTTAAATCGGACAACCTATATAGAATAAATGAACCATTTGGTATCGGACTACAACACCTACCAAATGGTAAACTACAACCCGAAATGCATCAAAAAGAAAACAGCTGAATTAAATCTTAACACACATGGCCAGAAGAAACTACCAAAAAACTAATATCTCATTATACCCGTGCACCCAGAATTTATGGCCTGCAAAAATACACAAAACAAACACACTACGTCCGATTGTTGAAGGAATCAACAGCCTGAATTACCACCTAGCCAAAAAATTAGTGCCCGCATTCAAGGAGCCATGAGAAACTTCATTCCTATTCTCATACTCCTATGGCAGGGTATCTGCATACACTCTTACCTGCACTCCTCACCCCCAGTAGCTCTAGTTTTTCTATGATTTTGTGCTCCCATTCTCCCACTGAACAACTCTCTCTCCAGCCATCCACCTCCAAATACATTCAAGTGCAATCCATCAGTTCTTATAAAAAAAAGTCCTGGTTTTGTCCATTAAATTCAAATTCACTATGTACCTTTCCTCTATTAAATTCACTCCACTCCACTCCTCTATAAACTGTGCACAATCTACACATTAATTTGCTTGTAGTTATTGCCTTTTTTCCCCTCAGTTTGTTCCTGTCATATTGTGGTAAAATAGGAAATTTAGAGTCAGCTCTTTCACTTTCCTTTATTGAATTCCAACAGCATCACTCATCATTGTACCTAGGAAAACAATTTTTGTATCACTCTCATTCAGTCTGCTCTTACCATGGAATCACCATATAGTGTTCTTTCCTTTCTCCCCCCCCCCACATCTTGCTTTGTCATACTTTCCTTTTTCTTCCATTACACATCTCCTTTCTCTCTCAACTGTACCAGTTGTCAGACATGTTCCAGCAGTATACTGGTTGACATCTATTTTTCATTGCATAAGCACTTGGTTAGGAAGAAATGGAACACTTTTTTTTTCCCCAGGTTTCAGCGATACTTTGGTTCTTGTGTGTTTTCTGTAGTGAGAATTGACTGTAGTACAAACTAAATCAGTCTGGGTTTGTAGTCAGTTCTTATAAAAATGCAGGTCTCACTGGAAAAAGCTTTTCCTTCGACTGCTGGAAAAAGATAGTATATTAAGTCCTAAATAAGACTAGGTTTCTTGTGAAGAAAGTTATAAGACATCATATTGTTCCATTTGGGGCAGATCCAAAAGGCTGAGCTTATTCCTCTCGTGTTAAGTAATGGCATAAGCACATTGGGAACATGCTTAACCCATTGTGGGAAATACCATTACTTAACATTCCTTTTCATATTAATTCAGATTTTTTGTAATGCATACTTTTTTGCTTAAACGTTGCTGTAATTTATCTACAATTAGACTCTGCTACTATTGCAGCTAATAATTCAATGTCTGCATTATTCATCATTCTGTATTCATACTTTGCTAAAGCTATTTTGTCATAGATATGACAAAATAACTTTAATGGAACATGTGTAATCCATGAAAGTTATTTAAATATGTAACAGAAATATATAGAATTTTATTCAAGAACTCCAATATATTTCATCCAAGGTTACATGGACATCAGAGAGACAGACTGTTAACTACATTAAAAACATGAATCATAATAATGTCATAAATCATGCATATGCTAGCTTGCGTCTCAGTTGCAACTGAAGTGATTACACTATTTCAAAGGAACAGTTGCATAGATAAAAAATAATGCAACATAATTATTAATTTAATATATATATATATATATATATATATATATAAAATTAGTTTGAATGACTATATACCGAGAATGAAAAAGAATAAGGTTTAATGTTAAGATACTACTAGTTTCATTGAAATAAATCAATGGCCAGCGCTCTCTTTAGCCATGTTCTCTTCTCTATTAACTCGGATGAAGGCCGCCAACACCTTGTAGACTGGCCGCAAACTTCTAATATCCATGTGTGTTATGATGAACTCAAAAGAAAGATTATTGAATCTAGAGAAATATCCCTTGATTCATCCGATATTAACAACAGCCTTAGCTACAATCTTTCTGACCCACACATTGCCACTGTCCAGTATTGGCGCACTCGTGACAGCTCATGCACGTAGTCAACTTCAATTGGAACTCCCGCACGCATACCTGTTTTAAAATGTACTATTGTCTTTTATGCTAGATCTGTTGATGTGCTTTTATCATGTCTCTGTTATTTTATATAATTCTTTGCCTGTGATACCTGAAGAAGTTGATTTATTCAATGAAACTAGTAGTATCTTAACATTAAACCTTATTCTTTTTCATTCTCGGTATATAGTCATTCAAACTAATTTTTTATAACATTATCTACCGAGTAAATATGAACGATAATATATATATATATATTCATATGCAGATTTACTCGGTTTAACAACATGTTTAGTAATTTAATTTAAATGACTTAACACAGAGATAATAAATAATAAGGTTTAATGAGGACACTACTAGTTTTGTTGGTAATCCAACTTCTTCAGGTGTCAAAGTACAAAGAACTATACAAAATAATCTGACGTAAACAGAAACATTACGTAATAACAACAACAGATCTACTAAAGACTGTAGTACAGTTTAAATTGGAGTCTGCGCTACAGTTCCAGCTGTATGTTTACGCGTGCGTGTGAAATCGCGAGAACGCCAGCACTGGACAGCAGAGCTATGTGAATCTGGCAAGCTGTTGCTAAGGCTGCTATTCATGTGGATTGAATCGAGGGTAATTTCTTTTGACTCAAGAATACGTCTTGATGAAGGCTGCCAACATCAAATAGAGTGGTCTCAAACTTCTAACATTCACAAATGTTATGATGAACTTGAAACACGTATTCTTAAGTCAAAAGAAATTACCCTCGATTCAACCCACATGAATAGCAGCCTTAGCTACAGCTTGCCATATTTACATAGCTCTGCTGTCCGGTGCTGCCGTTCTCACGATTTCACACGCATGCATAAACATACAGCTGGAACTGTAGCACGGACTCCAATGTTTCTGTTGGATTATTTTGTATAGCTCTTTGTACTTTGACACCTAAAAAAGTTGGATTACCAATGAAACTAGTAGTGTCCTCATTAAACCTCATTATTTATTATCTCTGTGTTTCTGTGTTAAGTCATTTAAATTAAATTAATAAACATATATATATATATATATATATATATATAAACAACTGATAGTGATCACTTCCCAAAACTTAGAGATTGGCAGGTTGTCTGATCAGTTGAGGTTTGAACACTTTCATAGCATTTCACATCTCAAGGATAATGCAATCCAATTTGAACTTGCTTAATGAAGAAGTTTTGTCTAGTTCTAAAGAACTCTCTGCCTAATGTCAATAGCATAAAAAGCAAGCCAACTTGTTTGGATTCCAAAAGTGTAATACAGTCTTGATGTTCTTTGATTCTAATCTGCATTTCCAAAATAGCAAAGATGACATGCGTAAGATACTTGATAGACACCTGGTAAGGAAAAAGTTGGTAATGTATCCCTTGTAGATGGATGGAAGGAAGACAGTTTCCAAGCTGATTTGTAGGAAGCATAGAGATTGAATTTACAACGAATCTGTGCTATTTGTTCCAAGGTTCCTTTAAGGTAGAATATTGAAATTCTTTTCACATTTGATTGTAGTGTAATAAAAGAATGATAATTATAAATAATTTCAGGGTTCGAGGATACATAGTGGTTGGTCAGCGAATTTAGTGCTCCTGTAAAGTTGGTGATTTTAGTCTGTTTTTATTGTGTTTTCCTTTAGAAAATTAGTGTTTTGTAGTATACTAGTTTAGATTTTATTGTTTTATAGCGTATTTAGTATTTTATCATATATTTTTATTAAGACATTTTAATATTTAGTATACATTTAAAATGGCACCAAAAAATGGCAAGAAAGTTAGCCCTGCCAACGAGGTTATTGTGCACATGGAGGAGGTTAACAAAAATGAATTAACTGCCAAAATAGCGAAGTTGAAGCAGATCATCAGAGAGAGACAACATGGGAATTGCAAAAAGTTGAGAGACGTTTAAATGAGCACAGGGAGAAAAAGAAAAATGAACAGGAAAATAAGAAACAACAAAGCAAGGAAACAGGTAAGTCAAAAAATAACGAAAATCAGGTAAGTCAAAAAAATAACGAAAATCAGGTAATTGACATTGTTAGTAAAAAAAAAAAAAAGAAATTATTTGGTATGGTGACTCTATAATAAAACACGCTATAGATGAGAGAGTTATAACAGCGAGTTTTCCTGGAGCGAAAATTAAAAATATAATTCAAGTAATTCAAAAACAAAAAAGAAAAGTAAGTGAAATGGTAGTTGTAGTAGGTATGAATGATTTACTGGTGATAAGTTCAGTATGAGAGAGGACATGAAAGGGTTGCTGGAAGAGTGAAGAGTGAGAAAATGAAAATCGTTAGTATTTTACCTTGCTATGATAAAAATGAATCAAAAAGAAGGGCTATTATGGAAAACGATTTAATGCATAGGCTATGCAGAAGGAATGGATGTGAGTTTTTGGATGTGTGGAGTGAGTTTGAGGGAAGATTGGATTTGTATAAGAGGGATGGCCTACACCTGAATTCGTTTGGTATCAGGAGTCTGGAAAAACTATTAACTAGTATGAGACCTAACACAGAGAGTCAGGGAAACTAAATTATAAAGGGAGGAATGATGTGAGTGTAAGAGTGAAAATGGTGTATTACTGTGTTAATGATGGGAATGGGATTTGTCATGGGAATGTTGACGAGGTGAGAACAATTTCGGATTTGTGCTCGTCCGGTTCAGACCAATCATATGTGTGCAAAGATGTCTACATGTGTAAAGCATTAGAGAAAAATAGAGATCTGCAAGGTGTCCAATTGGGTCAGGCAGACTGCAAACAAGCGTATACTAAAGAACATGAAGGTAGATCATTATGTCTGTACACGAATGCTAGGAGTATCAGAAACAAAGGGGTAGAGTTTGTTGCCTTAGTCAATATGTTGCAACCTCAGATTGTAGGAATTAGTGAGACCTATCAGACCTATTAACTGGTATCGAGTGTCATGGGTACAGTATTTTTAGGAAGGATAGAGTGGATAGGAGAGGAGGGGGCATGCTGCTAATGATATTGGATGACT
The DNA here is from genome assembly GCF_054136105.1 of Typopeltis vanoorti. Lineage (NCBI taxonomy): Eukaryota > Metazoa > Arthropoda > Arachnida > Uropygi > Thelyphonidae > Typopeltis > Typopeltis vanoorti. The sequence goes on from NC_143556.1 coordinate 146,433,675, forward strand.
TAAATCCAGTTAGAGTTGAGACCTATGAATGTAGTAATACTACTAACAATATTTCACGTGGCAGTGAGTTTGAAGCCATCTGGTGTGAGGTGGAATCTAATAAGACAAATTACACAGTGGGGTGTTGTTACAGACCTGGTGGATCGGTTGCTGGTGATGAAGAAATCCATCACCAAATAGAAAAGGTGAGCATGAAAAGAGTAATCATAATGGGAAACTTTAATTATACAAATATTGATTGGCTAGCAGTAGAATCTCATGAGAATAATGAAAATGCATTTATTGAGCTGTTGCGGAACAACTTCCTCACCCAGCATGTGACAGAAGGAACTTGAGGTCAAAGAGTGCTAGATTTCATTATAGTGTCAGAGGGCATTTCAGTTAAAGACGTAACTATTCTGCCTCCAGTTGGTGACAGTGATTATGCGGTACTCACTTGGGAAGTGACTAAGTTTATGAATGTTACATTCAGAAAAGGTTACATGTTGAACTACAAAGCAGGAAATTATGACCAACTGAGGAGTATACTGAGTTCAGTGGAATGGGATCGGTTGCTGGATGGAAAAGATATCGACAGTGTATGGGAAGCATTTAAACAATATTTAAATGATGCGATGTGTAATCTTATTAAGCAAGAGATTCGTAAGAAAAGGACGATTTGGAAGGAATACCGTTTGCATGAGGATGACGTCCATTATTAACGTTATAAGCAGCAGGCTAGAATAGTCACAACTGTTGTACGGAAAGCAAAGTCTGATTATGAAAAGACACTGGCTCTGCATGCGAAAGACAACCCACAAGAATTCTATCGATATGCTGCAAGTAAAAGAAAGAATGAATATGAAAGAATAACTCTTCTAAATCCAGATGGAGTGAGGGTTACTGATGCAGAAGAAGTTGTTCAGTTAATGAGTGCCCATTTCGTTAAAAGCTGTCAACCTAGTGAACGCAACATTGAGCTCACTGTTACCTCTTCACTAGATGAAGAAACGCAGGTGTGTGAGGCCAAGGTATTAGAGCTGTTGCACAAACTGAATAAGAATTCAGCAATAGGGACTGATGGAATATCAGCATGTGTGCTAAAAGAGTGTTCAGCTGAATTGATCATTCCTTTGACCAGGATGTTTAATATGAGTCTCAGAACAGATTAGATTCCTCAGGAATGGAAGGAATGTATGGTAATTCCACTGCATAGGGGTGGTACAAAGACTGATGTATCAAACTGTCGACCAATTAGTATCTCAGGAGTGGTGGTGAAGATTTTAGAAAAAATTAGTTAGGGCCTGCATTCAGAAATGGGTTGACAGTGAATCTCTACTTTGCAATGAACAACATGGGTTTACTAAGGGAAGGTCATGTTTTAGCAACTTGTTCACATTCTATGACAATGTTACCATTGAACTAGACAAGGGGAATGGATACACCATGATACTTTTGGATTTTGCTAAGGCTTTTGACAGAATACAACATAACAGACTGCTGCATAAATTGGAGAAAATGGGTTTGGGTTATACAACATTAGCATGAATAAGAGGATGGCTGACTGACAAATATCAAAAAGTGGTATACGGGGGATCTGAGTCTGCAAGGTTTAAGGTAACAAGTGGTGTACCACAAGGATCAGTTCTTGGTCCACTGTTATTCAGTCTGTACATTAATGATATTGGGAAGGATTTGACAAGCGACATACAGTTATTTGCTGATGATGCAAAGATAGGAAGGGTAATCATGAATGCTGCTGATAGCAGTCCTTGCAGAATGATTTGAATAAGCTGGAATTGTGAGCATGGGAAAATGGGTGTCAGTTCAATGTCAATAAATGTAAAGTCATTCACTTCGGCATGATTACCTATCCAATGTCGTATTATATTGGTGGGATTAGGCTAGAAGAAACCGATGAGGCTAGGGATCTTGGAGTGTTAATAGATAGGAAGCTGAAGTTCAGGGGCCATGTGGCAAAGATTGCAAATACAACTCAAAAGATAATTGCAATGCTCAAACGAATGTTCACATGTAAAGATAAGGATGTTATTTTGCCTCTTTACAAGGCCTTGATAATACCTCACTTGGACTATTGTATGCAGGTCTGGTCTCCTGGTTTCTGATGTGATTCTGATATATTGGCGAGAGTACAAAGGTGAGTGTTAAAAATGATATCAGGATTGTGGAATACTGATTATGAAGACAGGTTGAGAATTTGTAGATTGCAGACACTAGCAAATAGGAGAAAGAGGGGGAGATATGTTTGAGACTTACAAACTGCTGAAAGGGTCATACAGGATTTCAATTGATGGGATTGTTCGATTTATGGAGGGTGAGGAAAGGACAAGAGGGCATCCTTAGAAGCTGAGAATGAAGGCTGCCAAGAAGGGTGTAAGGGCCAGATTTTTCTCTCAGAGGGTGGTGCGTGATTGGAACGGATTGCCATTGGATGTTGTGAGTGCAAGCAGTGTGAATGAATTCAAGAATAAGTATGATAGCTGGTGTGTGTAGTATGTGGCCTCCCTCGATGAGTCTCTGACTCCCTGGAGGTCTCTCTTAATAATAATAATTTTGTGAATGGTAGTTTTGTTGCATCCATTACACATCAGATTACTTTTAATTTTATTCAGTTCATCTAACAAATTTGGAATGGATTGCCATTGGATGTTGTGAATGCAAGCAGTGTGAATGAATTCAAGAATAAGTATGATAGCTTAGCATGAGCTGGTGTGCATAGTATGTGGCCTCCCTCGATGAGTCTCTGACTCCCTGGAGATCTCTCTTAATAATAATAATAATGATAATTTTTTAAATGGTAGTTTTGTTGTATCCATTACACATCAGATTACTTTTAATTTTATTCAGTTCATCTAACAAAAGGGAATCAAAAGAGCAGATTGTATGAACTCTATGTACAAGATTTAACAATACCTCTTCTGTGATGTAATTAAAATTCTTTAAATAATTATTTTAAATTATTTTTTACCTATGCAACTTTCTACAATTGTTCCTTTGAAGTTTAATAGTGTAATCATATATGCTTCTGTAACTGAGGCATGAGCTAGTATGCAGATGGTTTTTTGGCTCATTTAATTCATATTTTGAATTTAGTTAATGGTCTCTCTTCCTGATGATATCCATATAATGTTGAAGGAAATATATTGGAGTTCTTGAATAGAATTCTATATATTTTTTTTTGTTACATGTGTATGCTGTGAATGTTATTTAAATATAGATATGATTAGTTTTGAGAAAAACAGATGGCATCAGGGGCAGCAGCTGTCTGTCAAAGAGAGGAGATATTAGGAAGTAACCTGACATTTGGAAGAAGAAGAAAGGTTATCAAAACAGGTGTTTATCAGGCAAAAAAGACCCAGAGGAAAATCTAGATGGATTGCGATGTAGTTAAAAGTGCCTTTAGAAGAATGAAATATAAGGTTTGCACTGGAATCCTGACAAATGATAAGGCAATTTAGAGGATTTGATAGCAAGCTAGTTGCAACAAATTTAATAATATATAACTATCATAATATTCTGTACATCCCTTGAATATACATATCAATAAGTCGATGATGAGTGAAAAATATTTTTGGACATATCTGAAAAGAAGTAAATGAGCAAAACTAAATTTCTAAGATGTTATAAAATAATTAGATCATGTGTGAGAATTTTTTTTTTTTAATATTAAAATATCTGGTTTCTTTAACAGATTAATATAGATGGGGCTATTCATATAATGATAATCCTTTCATTCAGTGAAATTAAATGGTGAACAGCACTCACTATAACTAGATGTATGAAGTTAACTACTGTCTGAGATTTAAAAAAAAAAAAAAAAAAAAAAGATGTTTACATTAAGGTGTCATCTTCAGGAATATATGCATCTATGTAAACACTACACTACAGCAAATATACAGTAGTGAACAAATTAATCCGAACACTCATATTTTAAAGAATTTTAATTTTGTACAAAAATAAGTACAAAAATTTAAACTTCAAACTACAAAAATTAAAGTACAAAAAAGAAGCAACAGAAAAGCACGTATAAATTAAACATAATTTATACGTGCTTCTCTGTGAATTAATGAACTTATAAGTTTATTAATTCACAGAGTTAATTTTGCAGAGTTATTAATTTGGCAAAAGCCAAAACCTTTCATTTCTAGATATAGCCTTTGCTAGATGCAGCATGAATCCCAACAGCACATGCAGAGCAGACAGCAATCAGTGAATCATTATTAACATCTGACCTCCATGGAGTAAGAGACTCATCATGGGAGGTACACGCTTTTGCACACTGCTTATCCAACCATGCCTTAAACTGATTCTGCAATACATTCCACTCTCCATGCAAAGAACCTGCTCCTCACTCCTCCTTATACAGTTTCCAGCAATGGCCCCTTGTTCTACCCCTTTACCATTCTATGAAAAATCTCTATGTCTACCTGATAACAACCTCTGACTAGTTTATCTCAATCATACCTCTCCCCCCCCCCACTGCCTGTTCACAAGGCTTTGCAATTTACATTCTCTCAATCTATACTTGTACTCCATGTTCCAAATACCACTCACCTTTGTGAATCTTCTCTGGACCTTTTCTAACATATCCTCATAACCATGAAAACCTGGTGACCAAATCTGTGCACAATAATCCATATGAGGCCTGATCAAGACTTTATACAGTGGCATATAACCTCTTTATTTCTGCATATCATGGTCCTCCGCATCATTGCATTATCCGATGTGACGTCTTCACAACTTGTGCACTGTGGCCACTGAATTTAAGGTACTTGTCCACCACCACCACTCTCAGATCTCTCATTTCCTCTACCGAAGTTTCCAAACCAAGTATATACTTTGCATCCCCTTGTTACTTACCAAATTTCATAACCTTACACTTTGCAACATTGACCACTTACCTGCCCATTCATGTCCTGTAAGGCCATAACATCTGCTTGACTCTGCTTTGCTCTCTTCAATTTTGCATCATCTACAAATAGCTGCACATCACTAGTTAAATCCACCCCAATGTCATTAATTTATAATTTGAACACCAATGGTCCCTAAACTGACCCCTGAAGCACAACACTAGTGACCTTCCTTTTTTGGGATACTGCACACCTATATACGAATTTCTGATATCTGTTTGATAGCCGGTCACTGATCCAAGTCTGTTATGCAGTCTCATCCATTTCAATTTATTTAACAGCTTGTTGTGTGGTAGTCTATCAACAGCTTTTGTAAAATCTAAGTATATGCATCTCCCTTTCCCAAGACATATTTGTCACCTTGTTCTATAGTACATAAGTAAGCTACTAAAACATGATCTCCCTTTAACAAACCCATACTGATAACCACAGAGAATATTGCTGTTATCATCCCAATTCCAGATATACAGATTAGCCTATAATTTCTAGCCACAGCCTTATCACCACCTTTATGCAGTGTAACAATTTTACCTTCTTTTTACTCCCTTGGAACCTGTGCTGTTGCAAGACTCTTGATTAAACAGGCATGCCAGTGCTATTGTCAATTCCGTGAAACATTCCCTTAAGACACATGGTGATATTTCATCAAATCTTATTGCCTTATTGACATGAATGTTATTTATTTCTCCTGTTCACTCACAATTAAGCCATCCTCTCCTGTCCTCTGCACTTAAGTTTCTTATGATTGCACCCTTATGAGGATGAAATGCCCTTATAAATTGATTATAATTTTGAGGTATCACTGAATACCTCAAAAATGTCTTCTGCAGTTGTTACCTTTCTACCATTTTCAGTCTTCCTTCTACCTGCCACAAATCTAAAAACCTCTCTAGGGTTTTTCTTCATTTCATTTGCCAATTTCTGCTCATACTGCACTTTTGTTTTTCTTACTGAGTCACTTTCCTTTTTGTTCTTTATACTTTTCATGTAACTGATTATTACCATTATTCATCTTGTACTGCCTCCAAATTACTTTCTTCTTCCAGATTTCATGCTTAAGCCCCTCACTCACTTAACCATTTTACACCTACCTTATTGAGACTTTTGGCCTTTAGAATACATTCGCACACTGATGCTGTCATGTATTTCTTTGTCAGTTCCAAGCAGCATTTATTTACTCACTGCTCAGCTCCTCATTCCATGAGGTAGCTTCAAGCTGTCTTCTAAGCTTGTCATAGCCAGCCTTTTACTTCCACATATATTCTTTCCTTACAGAAGTCTGCATGTGTCTAGCCACAACCCAGGTGAATACTTCATGATCACTTTCATCAACTGGAGGAAAGTGCAAAACTCCATTCACACTTACATCCTGTGATGAAATGATAAATATAAAACTCTTGATTCTCATGTGCCTTCCTTTACATGCTGCCTGAGATAATTATCTCCCATGAACTCGAGAAATTAATTTTCCTTGTTCCCAAATGCTATCTCTTCATTCCAATTTATACTGATATAATTAAAATCACCCTTCCTTTGTTCACTAACCCAAGTTGTTTATGCATTTCTTCATCACCGCCCTCCACATACCCTGGCCTATAGCAACATCCAACTAAATATGTCTTCCTGTCAACCTCCACTTTACACCACTTTACACTATGGTTATGACAACCTCATAACCATAGCCATTATTTCCCTCTTTCATGTCTACCTTATGTGGATATAATTCCCCTGCTACCATCAGTAGCACTTCCCATCCCTTCTTGTAATTTCTATACTTACAAAAATATTGTATCCTTCCATTTCTATTCCTGTTACGATATCATCTTCATTCAACCATGTTTCACTTATTCCAAAATCATTGGAATAAGTGAAACATGGAATGAAGCAAGTAAACTCAATCAATGAAATCATTTCATCTCCCTTATTTCTGATAATTCTGCATTTGTAAACAAATAAACTGGTTTATTTGTTTACAAATATCCAAGCCACCTGTTGGTTGTAATTTCCGACCATACCTGTCCTTCTCCAATCACTTCTATCACCACTTACCACATATAACTGCTCAGGCCCATCTTCCCCATCCACATTACAATATACTTCATTTCCATGCCTATCATCTCCATACACACATTCACTGCTACTTTCAACATCCACTCTCCTTATTCCATGTCTCCCTGTCCACCCAGGCTTCTGCTTCCCTGTTCCTCTTGCATTACTTCATCTTTCACACTACTACTGTTTCCACTGCTAGTGCACTCACTCCAAAGCCATTCAGATGCAACCCATCATGCCTGTATAATTCCATTCTTCCCTCCAACACATGCCATGCATCCGCTAACTGTACTCCCTTCTCCTCACACAGCCTAGCATACCATTCATGATTCTGGCTCTTCATCTCAACTTATCATTATTATGCTGACAACCTTTCCCACTATACTGTTATCATTCACTCTGCTCAATAACCTCATAATATTCGTCCTTACATGTACCTTATGTTTACTTAAATCATTTGTCCCCACAATCACCACTGTCTTGCTCATTTCCTTCTCATGTCCAATGCCTGAATTATCTTGCTCATTCTCCCTTCTGGATAGCAGCCCTTATGGACTCAATCTCATTAACTAATCCTCTAACTATAGAATCTCCATACACTGCTATCCTGAAATCACTCACCACCTCTTTTACCCTTTTTTCTTTCATTCTATTATTTTGCATACTTTCATTAGTTTCTACTAAATGTCTAACATTACTCTGCATATTCATTTTTCATTTTCAAAAACTGTTTCATCAAATCTTGCATTCTGACAATTTCACTCTCTCATATGAACCAGTCAAAGTCTACATGCAATTATTCAAGCAAGACATCATCGGCAGTTCTCCATCATTGTGATAAATTTCAGGAATGTGTTGATCATGCATGGAGTATCAGCAGATACAGGCCTGGAACTTTTGAGCATATGAGACTATCAGTAGTGAGACATCTTAATGGCTTGTCAGATACCGAAGGGCTGTATCTGAAATGCAAGGTTACTGGTGATGATGTAGTTTCTGTAACTACAGCAGTTGCATGAAGTTTGAGGTATAGAATGTGTCTTTAATTTTAGCTTGACAGTAGTTTGGAATGTCATCCTGTATACCCTGACCCCAAGAACTAATTCTGGATATTTTGTTTTTTGTTTTACCTTCTTGAATTTGGTTTAATGCTTTTTTTTAACACTTCTTAATTATTCAATATATGATTTGTTGCTTGGTTAATAAAATAAGGAAACCATCTTTCAGGACACTCCTGGCTTTATTGTAAATCGTTTGCTGCTTCCTTACATGGCTGAAGCTATTAGAATGTTAGAAAGAGGTGAGTTGATTTCATAAATTTAATTTTTAAGCTATGCTAACTTTTGGGGAAGGGGGAGTGCATTTATGATTTTTGAAATTGCATTAAGTTAAAAAAGAAAGGTAAAGTTTTGAAATTTAATTGTTGATGTTGTGTTGATGATGCCCACTATGAGAAACATAAGGGAAGGAATTTATTTGTTATAGTTGGAGTTTGCTATAACAAATCACCTTTAACATAGATCAATGCTGTGGAACTTTGTCCAAGAACTTTTTAGCAGTTTGTTAGAGTGAGCAAGTTTATTCTAACAAGTATAATTGTAATATTGTTTGCTTTTTCATGAGAGAGGACAGATTGTTCTTATATTTATAAATTTTAGTTATGAATATTATAAATATGGTATTAAATTTACAGATTTATACTGTGGCCAAATTTAAATTCTCATTCGTTTTTAATTATGCTTCAAAATATATTGAAAAAAATATTGGAATCTTACTATAATTAGATTATCACGTGGCTGAATGAATTTGAATATCTGTTTGAAATCATCCATAACCAATTCATGAAAACAAGAAAGTAGATAATACTTGATGTGGAGCCAGAGACTCACTTTTTGCAGTGCAATTCAGTCACATGATCCAGACTTTCACTTGTCTTTGCAAGATAATTGTATTTTTAAATAACAGTATTAAAAGGATTTTCATTATTTCTTCAATTAATACAAAAAAAAATACATGCTAATTATAAAAGAAAAGTCACTCTTTTATTATGGGATTGATTAGCAGAATCCATAACTTATTCACTCTGTCTAGAATATGCTAATAAACTTCATTTGGAAATTTCATCTATTCTACTGAAATCTAAGCTTCCACCTACAATCATCACTTTTACTGAAATAAAAGCATTATAATCCTTAGGACAAACAGTCATCTCATTATTACTAAGTCTGACAAAGAGAGCTCTACTGTTGTTATGGATTCTTCTAATCATAAAAGAAAAGTCGCTCTTTTATTACAGGAACAATCATGGTACCAAGAATTGGATTACAATCCCACAAAACTGAACTCTGAAAACTGAAATGCAATGGAGACTCATATTTCTTGTTTCGTAACTGAAGCAAAACCGTAAGTGTGATGTGTAGTTGAGCATGTGTGGAGTAAAAAGAACGCTATATACTGCTGTGAGAGAAATGACATTCATGGAACTCAATAGTGGATATTTATTAAGTTTTTCCCATATAGAAATTAAAATAAAGTTCTGAACCTTCAAGGAGATAAACGAATCATCTTCACTTTCTTCCATCCTTTTATGTTATGACTTTTAAAGAAAACTTTCAACTTTATTGTAGTTTTTTTTATTTATTTTTATTTTATTTTTTTTTTTATTAAAGGGAATTAAGGATTTCAGATCCAGAAGTTTTATTTCCATCTCTCTTTGGAAATAAAACTTCTTTAATAAATTGGTTGGCAGCCACCCATAATCAAATAATTTGAAATTGAATGAGATGATGTTTTAAAATGTTTTGAATGCATTTAGAATGAGGCTGACAATTCACTTGCCAGTTGTCTCTGATAACTCACCCATGGCATGTAGATTTCTGGAGACCTGCTAACGGTGATTATAAGTCATTCATTCTGTACAGTCACTAAACATAATTGCATTTATTTTTGACTTAACCTGACCAGCAATACAGCCATGTCAGAGAACTATGTTGCCATGGCAAAAGGTGTGAAAGGCAATTGCTGTACTTTAAATGCAGTTCCACCAGTGTTGTTTGCTAAGACTGCTGAATACTCTTGCTCAGAAGACATCAAATGCGAGTAGCAATGTGGATAGTGCTTTATTGCTATGCCATCTTTACTAAGTAAACATTTAAAGGAAACAGGAAATTAGATTAATTTTTAAAACTTGAAATTAGAATATATGATTAAACATCACACAAAAGATTTTACATGGTACCAGAATTAGCAATTCTAGCTTTTAATGTTTAAGCAGAAATCCACAAAAGTTTGATTGGAGTCCTTGAGAGTATGACAGTAGGCAGTAATTAATAAAAACAGGTTGTATGAGAAATTTAATAGTGAACTCGAAGATAGATATTCTAGATGTCTGGATAATTACTCTGAAATACTGCTAAATGGAACAAGAAACGACAGAATAGTCATTGTGAGTATTCAAGAGGAATACATATCAATAATTGAGGCTGAGCCTGCCCTAAAAACCTGAAATGTGGAAAGACAGCCAGAGTAGATGATATTCAACCAGAAATGGAGGTAAAGAAGTTTTGCAGTGGTTGTTAGAAGGTCAAATTCCAGGTGATTAAAGTAGAGCTCATAGTACCCATATTTTAAAAAGGAAATAAATCTGAATGTGGGAATGCAGAAGAATTTTCGTACTGAGTGTTCTAACTGATGTGTATATAAGCACACTTTGAGAATGGACTGTGGAAGTTAAACTTGGAGAATAACAACCTGGGTTCTGGATCAGATTGAGGACAAATAGTTGATAAATCATACTTACTGCTTTTTTTCCAACCAGTTTCTTTCCAGTTATCTGAACCATTGGATTGATTTGAGGCAGGCCTTCCTTGATCTGTTGAATATTTCCTTTTTATATTTTTGTGCTGAGTGATATAGGAAACAAATGCATTTCCAGATGATAATGTAATTTTTTCTTACCGAGCAAATAGCAAAATAAAATCTCTTCTTTTTTTTTTTTTAAATGTGCTTTAATAACAATGTACAAAATTAATTAAAAGGATTTATGATTTCTTTTAATTACCATAGAAATCACAACTATGAAAACATTGGTAAGATATATCATTTACTAAGACTCGTGGCTTACTTTGCTTTCAAAAATCAGTTTTTGAAATTTTTTCTCAATATCAAAATTCAGATTAATTAATTAAAGAACAAGTCTCTCTCCAACAAGGAAAATTATTGTCTGCTCTAGTCACGAATAACTCAGTGTCAGAAAAAAATCTTCTTTTCTTGTAATGGATGAAAGCTTTCAATCCAATAAATACCTAATTTATCATTTCAGAGTTCTTTTGCATCTTTTATTGTTCAATACTGAAGTCTCTCTCTCTCTTGTCCCACAAGAAGAAGAAAATTACTTACCTTGTCACTTTAAAAACAAAAATACACTTTATTTACTGTTATAATAACAGAATTAACTCACGTAAATTCTTCTTTATTCATAGAATTTTCACCTGAGTATTACAGGCATCATCAGTACAGGTACAAAAGCTAGTTAAACAATAACTGTTATTATATTCACAAAGCTCCACCTAAGTAGCTAAGGTTAAATTTCCTAAATTTATTTAAAAAAATTTTTTTTTTTTTTTCCAAATATATATACATTAGAACTCAGTTATAACGAACTCCACAGGACTGCATATATTTGTTCGTAATAACCGTTATTCGTTATATCCAAGAAGGTCATAATTTGAACAAATTAAAAATGTTTTCAGATTTTTCTCAGCATAAGGTATATTGGGTAACATAAATACATGTGCATACATGTATTTATGTTACCCAATATACCTTATGCTGATATATATATATATATATAAAGAACTGCCAACATATAAAGATATAAAGAACAAAAATTTATTTTTAAAACTTCACATTTTTACATAAAAAATCATCAAGCGTGCGTTGCTTTGCACAAGACACATATTTCATACGTTTGAAATTGTTCCTTATACCACTAAGATGCTTGAATGTGTCGTCTGAACTTACAGATCGCGATTCCATAAATCTTGTTAAAATATGTAAAGCACTTTCTGCTTCACACCAGGTAACGATTTTCTCATCATTGCTATTTTCTTCCTCGGAGTCACTACTACTGTTATCTTCTTCTGGTGTATGAGAGATTTGTTTTAAGATGTCAGTGTCTGTCAGTATACCTGAAGTTGCGACGCCATTATCAATGTCTATAAAATTATCAATCTCTGCGCACTTTTCAAAATTGTTCAAGTTTCGCAGCTTTTAACCATGCTGATAACGGTAAGTTATCCTCTTCATCTTCTTCAGATTCGACTTGTATTCCGCAAGAACAGCTTTCTTAAAACAGTTTTGTATCATAGACGATGACACCAAATTCCAAGCATCACTCATTAAACGTATTGCGTGAAGTACACTGATCTTCGAGTCATAAGCATAAGCATTTTCCACGGATTTTTCTCTGCGTTCTATCAGTTCCAACACTAACAGACGACGAAAATGGGATTTAAAACATCTAATTATGCCTTGATCAAGTGGTTGCAAGACTGATGTCACATTCGGTGGCAAAAAAAAAACAAGTTTTATGTTTGTTAAATTAGCCACTACAGGATGGGCAGGACAGTTGTCTATCAATAACAAAATTTTCCAGTTTTCACTGCGAAGATTTTTATCCCACTTGCAAATTTCAGTTTCGAAAATTGAAGATGTCATCCAGGCCTTCTTATTCACTGTATAATCAACGGGAAGTTTCTTTATGTTTTTAAAGCATCTAGGCTTTGCCGATTTTCTAATTACAAGAGGCTTTCTTTTATCACTACCGGTCATGTTCGCACAAACTAAAACTGTGAGTCTATTTTTAATAAGTTTTCTGCCAATGCACTTCATCATCATCATCATCAAATTCCTGCCATGTACCCTCAAGGGGTGTACAGGATATGACAGTACAACATGAAAAAATTACATCATTACTAACTTCCTATCTACAATTTTCTTCCAAATCAGTCTGTTACTTGTCAAGACTCCAACATTATCAGATCTTATATTTCTATCGTCTAAGGCACTTTGTACCGTATCAATCCACCTATATCTTGGACTTCCTCTGGGTCGTTTTCCTGCCAACCTGGCAGAGAACACTTGTTTTGCTAATCTTTCCTCTCCCATTCTATTTAAGTGACCATACCATCTGAGATTAGCTCTGCTAACGCATTCCTGGATGCTGACAATGTCAAGTTCTTTCCTAATATCCTCATTTTTAATATGATATTGCCATTGATGCCATCTGTTCACGCCTCTAATCTTTCTCAGGACTCTCATATCTGCGGTCTCTAGTCTTTGGTCAAGTGTTTTACTTCTGACCCAGCTCTCAGATCCATAAGTTAAAATTGGTTTGAACACAGTCTTGTATACAGCTAATTTAGTGTTCCGACTAATTTCTTTCTTATTCCATATGAATTTATTCAATTGACTTCCCACGATACCAGCTTTGCTGATTCTGTTGTCTATTTCTATATTTAGTTTACCATCTTCAGTAAAAATTGTGCCTAAGTAGCTGAAATGTTTTGCTTGTTCCACAGGTTCTCCATTCACAACACAGTTGATATTTTCAATGATTCTGCCTATTTTCATTGTCTTTGTCTTTTTATTGCTGACCTTCATACCATATCTATTACAACAGCTATTCAATTTAGTCAGAGAATCTTGCAGACTTGTAGCGGATTTATTTAGAAGTATAACATCATCCGCATAAAGCAAAGAGCTGACATTAACATCTCCAATTTTGATATCAGGTTTAATACCACATTCCTTCATAATGTGATCCATATAGATAATGAATAACAGAGGGGATAATGTACATCCTTGTCTCACACCAGATTTAACATTAAACCATCTTCCTGTACTTCCTTCAATTCTAAGTATTGCTAAGTATTGAGTAAGTATTGCTTGATATAATGCCCCATTGACACCATATAACTGCAGCGTATTGAATAGCTTCTCTCTTGGCACTTTGTCATATGCCTTTTCCAAATCGACAAAACTTCACTTTAGCCAATGCACTTTTCGTTTTTAAAGTGAAAAATTTTATCGGGCATTAAATTATTATTATTGTTGTTGTTCCGGGCAACTCCAAGGAGTCGACAGACTCATCGAGGGAGGCCCTAACATCATGTCAAGAAAAACTATTCGACATTCACACAGTATCTATCATACCTTGCCTTGAACTCATTCACGGTTGTAGCACCCACAACAGACTCTGGAAGCTTATTCCACTCATTCACTACTCTCCAAGCAAAAAAACCTAGCTCTAACACCCTTGTCAACCACGCTCTTGCCCAGCTTCCATTCATGGCCCCTAGTCCTCCCACCACCAGTCATATTTTCAAAATTATCTTCTGGGTCAATCTTATAGAAACCCTTCAATAATTTGAATGTCTCAATCATATCACCCCTCCTTCACCTATCGACCAAGTTCTGCAACCCACAAATCTTCAACCTATTCTCATAAGGTTCATTCCACAGACCTGCTATCATCTTGGTCACTCATCTCTGGATCCTCTCCACTTCCTCCCCATCACGAAGAAACCCTGATGCCCATAACTGGGCACAGTAGTCCAAACGGGGTCTTATGAAGGCTCGATACAGAGGAACAACAACTTGTTTGTCTCTGCATGTTAAAGTATTTTTCAGAAGCCAAGTGATTTGGTGAGCTGTTTTAGTTACTTTTGCAATGTGCCCCCTAAACTTCAATTCCCTATCCACCAACACTCCTAAATCCCTGGCCTCATCAATCTCCTGGAGTACAATTCCACCAATGCGATATACTGCTGCTATTCTTTTCACCCCAAAGTGCATAACCTTACACTTTGGCACATTAAATTGACATCCATGTTTCCTAGCCCAGTCCCCCAAACTATCCAAATCATCCTGTAAAATTTTGACATCCTGTGCACTCATAATTGCTCTACCCAACTTTGCATCATCAGCAAACAAGTGAACACTTCCTCTTAAATCCTTTCCAATATCATTGATGAAGAAATTGAAAAGCAGTGGTCCAAGAACAGAGCCCTGTGGCACTCCACTAGTCACAAGCTGTCTTTTAGACTGAACTCCTGAATAAACCACTCTATGGTATCTCTCCTTCAACCACCCTCCTACTCATCTCACCAACCCTATATCTATCCCCATCTGCTCCAGTTTACTGATTAGGGTTCTATGTGGTATCCTATCAAAAGCCTTGGCAAGGTCCAGTAGTATTACTGTAAACCTATTACCTAATATCCAGTTCAGCCATCACTGTGTTATAAAACGTGAGTAAGTTACTGTGGCATGATCTACCCTTCACAAGACCATGTTGTCTCCCATACAGTATCCCATTTTCATCTATCCAATCCTGTATTTTTTTCTTGACTAATTTCTCCAAGACCTTGAAAACGATTCCTGATATGCTAATCGGTCAGTAATTTACAAGCAGTCTTGGAACCTCCTTTATGCAGTGGAACTATTTTCCCCTCTTTCCACCTCCCCCCCTCGAGACTAACCCACACCCGAGACTCAAATTAAACAAAATGGTCAAGGGTACTGACAATTCTTTAGCTGCTTCTCGTACAACACGAGCTGGTATACCATCCAATCCCACAGATGTATTGACATTGAGGTTATGCAATAGACTACTCACCTCCACTTCATTCACCACAATTCCCGTATAATCTATTGGTACATTCGTTTCTGCAATGTCACCACCTGGATGATATATTCTTGTAAAGTGCTCACTCAGTAACTCAACTATATCAACTGATTTAGTTACCTCCCTACCATCGGCATTCTTTAAAATCATTCTGCCATGTACGTTTTTCCTTTTACTTGCTACATATCTAAACAACTGTTTAGGATTCTCTAACCTGCATGGCCAATGTTCTTTCGTAATCCTTTTTTGCTTTTCTTATCACACTCGTTACCCTTCTGGCCTGCGCTTTATACCGTTCATGTGCCTGCCGGTCATCTTTCTCTTTAGATTCCCTCCATAGTTGTTTCTTTTTTTGCAGCTCAAGCTTAATGGTGTTATTCATCCATTTAACCCCTACTTGATTTATTATTCGGACTCTAGGTATACAGTCAGCCATTGCTTCATGCAAACACTTCTTAACTACCTCCCATGCACTATCGACTTCTAGTCCTTGTAGTTGGACATGCCATGGCACTTAAACAATCAAACTCCTAAGCTTGTCATACTTTCCAGCCCGATAATTCCACATGTACCCTGTCTTAATTGAAAATTCTACACCTTTAGCCACCTCCCAAGTCAAGACTCTATGATCACTCTCACCGATTGGTGGCAATTTGGTCATATTTGTTACAGCCAAATCCTCAGATGTAATTACTAGGTCAAGCACTCTCTGACCCCTAGTATTTTCCATTACATGCTGTCGCAGATAGTTATCCCTTAATAACCGCATAAAATCCAATTCCTTCCTCCTGTGTGTCCTCTCCTCACTCCAATCAATGTGACCATAGTTGAAATCTCCCATAATAATCACCCTCCTTCCACTCATTTCTTCTATTTGCTTGTGCATACTGTCACCACCATCTTTTCCATCACCTGGTCTATAGCAGCACCCAATTGTATATTTAGTTCTGCTAGCCACAATCTCACACCAAATGGCCTCAAATGTGCTCTTTTCTCTATCCTGCAATTGAACTTCTATTCTCCTTGGCTGCAGCTCATCAGCTATCATCAACAATACTCCTCCCCCCATTTTATTCTCCCTGTCATTCCTGAACACACTATACCCATCACATTCAATCCCACTAGCTATATCATCTACAGTCAGCCATGTTTCACTAATACCAATAACTTGTGGTCTGGAAGTGCCAACCATGGCCAAAAACTCTTCCTTCTTGTTCCTAATACTCCTAGCATTAGTACATGAATTTAAGACCCCCATTAGCCCCAACCCTACCTTGATGCCTTATATTAACTATCCCACTCTGATTTGTTGTCCTTATTTGCTCGGGCATATTATATTCATTCTTACATTCAACTGCCTCCCTAAGGACTGTATATCTACTTCCCCCCCCCCCTTTAATAAATCTAGTTTCCCTGAATTTGCACATCCACCACATTCAGCAACACTTTCTCAAGTCTTCTTACACCGTAACCATTCAAATGCAAGCCATCCATCTTATATAGATCCTTTTGCCCATCGAACTCACTCCACACGTCCACAAATTCCACACCACTCGTCATACATAACCCACGCATAAAGTCATTCGCAATTATGGCCCTCCTTTTAAACATTTCACTGTCATACCGTGGCTAAAGACTAATCATTCTAACTCTCTCACTCTTTTCTTTTGCTGCCTCAAAGAATTCATTCAGGTCTTCTATCATTTCCATTTTGTCTCCTTTCAAATCATTGGTACCTGCCACAACAATCATTTCTTTCACCCTTTCCTTTTGCTCTCTAATAGACTCAGTTACATCCTTTATGGTCCCACCAGGTTGGTACGATTTTGTCAAATCCTCTACTATCACACCTCGTACTAACGAGTCTCCATACAGCACTCTATCCTTCATTTTGTTCATGTTCACACTCATACGTCTGTTTTTCCTGTCATACTTTTTATTATTGGCTGATTCATTCAGTCGACTTTTGCTCATACGCTCTAGGTGCTGTTTTGCCCTTTGTATCGCACCATTCAACAGCACGATCTCAATCATTGCGTCTGTCTCGTCTTTTTTATTCTCGGTAAAACCATTAATGCTATCATTCACACTCTCACAATTCTCTGGTACAACCTTGCCGTTTCTTGTCATATTCCTATTTTCTTCATTCTGAAGTTTGACAAAAAATATCACACTCACGATCCGAAATACTCTTCAATTTCTCATTCTCCCTACATTTTCTACACACATTCACTCCTTTATTATCATCTAACCACACTCCGACCGCACTCCGCAAAGCATACATTTCGCAGCTAGAACACCGAATCATCTCTTTTATACTACCGTTCTTTGATAAAGATGGCGAACCATCATTGCTGGCTGCCATTTTCCTTCATACTGGAGCCATACTTACTTGCAACATATTTTATCAAATTATAAATTATAACACACCAAAAACACACAAAAAGATGCACTTAGAGCCGCAAGGCAAACAAAACTATGCAATATTAAATAAATTTATCAACAATAACTGAAAATAATACTTATCTTATCCGGAGCTTTCATGAACACTACACACTACAAATTCCTCTAGCGGCGACAGCCCTTATAAAATATGTTATAAAGACACACAAAATACTCTAAAAACACGAAAATCATTCTAATATACTATAAAACCAATTTTCTAAGGAAAAACACACACACAAAACACCAAAAATCACCAATTTTACACGAGCGCTAAATTACACCGACCACTCACCATATCTGCACCTTTAGCCATCTCCCACATCAAGACCCTATGATCACTCTCACCGATTGGTGGCAATGTGGTCATATTTGTTACAGCCAAATCCTCAGATGTAATTACTAGGTCAAGCACTCTCTGACCCCTAGTATTTTCCATTACATGCTGTCGCAGATAGTTATCCCTTAATAACCGCATAAAATCCAATTCCTTCCTCCGTGTGTCCTCTCTTCACTCCAATCAATGCGACCATAGTTGAAATCTCCCATAATAATCACCCTCCTTCCACTCATTTCTTCTATTATAAAAAAAAAAACCCTGCTTCATCTGCATTATAAATGTTGTTGTATCCATACCTTCGTTTGATGTCTGGCCATACATTCTTGATCCAGTCAGAAACAACGTTTTTGTCAATGGACAATGCCTTGCCACTTACTTTTGCATAGACAATATTGTTTCTGTTCTTAAAGCAATCAATCCACCCATTGTTGCATTTAAAATCGCTATAACCAAGTTGAACAGCAAATTTTTCAGCTTGAACTTCCAAAATTGGTCTGCTAATAGGTAAGCCAGCGGTTCTTTGCACTTTAAGCCACGAAAGAAGTGCCTCGTCAACGTCACTTTTATTACACTTTTTAACTTTTTTACACTTCGATAAATTGTTTTCAAAAGCTTTCGGAGTCGACTCGCGATTCTTCCAAATTGTTGATATTGTAGATGGGGACAAACCATACTTCTTTGCTACTGTCAGATTTGATTGGCCACTTTCCACTTCCCGTATAATTTCTACTTTTTCGGAAACTGATAAAATTTTCCGTTCAACTCCCAACATTTTTTCACAACCAGAAAATGCGTACATACGAAATGTCAGTAAAGGAACAACTAACGTGTATTATTCGTTCGTTATTCCCGTGAAACGAATTTGTAATAAACATGAAATACATGCATTAAATCAAATGTAATTCAAATATACCTTCAAAATTATTCGTTATAAACGTGAATTCGCAGTAACCGTGATCGTTATAACCGAGTTCTACTGTATGTGTATAAATTACAAGCTAGGAAAGATTTACTAATTTATAGAGTAGTATCTCCCACAAGGGGGAAAGACATAGACCATCAGATCTGTTTAGGTTAGGGGAGTGAAGTAACATTTCACATGTTTCTTTGTAAAGCCGTTCCATTAGGAACCGACTTTTGTGAATGACTTTTGTCTTGTTCCACTGAACTCTTTGTCTGGTGTTGATGGCATGCTCTGCAAGTCCAGACTGTTCTGGTTCAAGGTACTGGATGTACAGCTTGTGTTCTTCTAACCGGATCAGAGCAGATCTTTCTGTTTGTCTGAAATATGATAACCCACAAGAGCAAAGAATCTGGTAGACACCTGGATTGCTGAGATGTGAGAGCTTGTCCTTTGGAGACATGAGGAATGTGGAGATTTTTTCTGATGGGTCGAAAGGCCACACAAATATTTAGTTGTTTTAACACTTTAGCTATGCGTTCGCTAATGTCTTGTACATAGGGGATAGGTATATGCATAGGTTCTTCTGTATTTGAAGAGGATGCTGGAGCACGACTACTTAAAGCTCTTTTTATGAAAGAATTCTTATAACCATTATATATGAAGGAGGAATTAACATATTGTAATTATTTTTGTAGTAGTTCTTCTGAAGAATAAAAGGAGTGGGCTCTATGAACTAGTGTTTTTATAGTACCTGCCTTTTGACTGGGATGGTGATGTGATTCAGCATGGATGTAATTCACAGTCTATAGGAAGGAGACTCATACAGGCCAGTACATCCATGCTGAATCACATTACCATCCCAGTCAAAAGGCAGGTACTAGTTCATAGAGCCCACTCCTTTTGTTCTTCAGAAGAACTATTACAAAAAGAATTACAATATATTAATTCCTCCTTCATATCCAATGGTTATAAGAATTCCTTCATAAAAAGAGCTTTAAGTAGTCGTGCTCCAACATCCTCTTAAAATACAGAAGAACCTATGCGTATACCTATCCCCTATGTATAAGGCATTAGCGAACACATAGCTAAAGTATTTAAAACAACTAAATATTTGTGTGGCCTTTCAATCCGTCAGAAAAAATCTCCACATTCCTCATGTCTCCAAAGGACAAGCTCTCACATCTCATCTATCCAGGTGGCTACCAGATTCCCTGCTCTTGTGGGTTATCATATTTCGGACAAACAGGAAGATCTGCTCTGATCCGGTTAGAAGAACACAAATCGTACATCCAGTACCTTGAACCTGAACAGTCTGGACTTGCAGAGCATGCCATTAACACCAGACATAGAGTTCAGTGGAACAAGATAAAAGTCATTCACAAAAGTCAGTTCCTAATGGAACAGCTTTGCAAAGAATCATGTGAAACGTTACTTCACTCCCCTAACCTAAACAGATCTGATGGTCTATGTCTTTCCCCCTTGTGGGAGATAGTACTCTATAAATCAGCAAATCTTTCCTAACTTGTAATTGTATACACATATATATATATATATATATATATATATTATTATTATTATTATTATATATATTGGAAAAAAAAAAATTTTTTTTTAAAATAAATTTAGGAAACCTTAGCTACTTAGCTGGCGCTTTGTGAATATAACAGTTATTGAGTTAAGGGGATAATAAATCCCTCATTAATGAGGGATTTATTATCCCCTTAACTTAATTTACTCCGCTGGAAAAAATAGCCTCTTGGCTCTTTATCGTAATAACAGTTATTGTTTAACTAGCCTTTGTACCTGTACTGATGATGCCTGTGATACTCAGGTGAAAATTCTACGAATAAAGAATAATTTACATGAGTTAATTCCGTTATTATAATAGTAAGTAATATGTCTACTCACATTATTTCCTTTCTGAAACTTAAAAATACACTTATCCCATCTGATTGATTTTTCCTCTCAATATCCCAAGTAATTAATTTCCATATAGTTTTGAGCTTAGAGCTGCTGCTTTTTTTTTTTTTTTTTTTAAATGTGCATGAATTTTTGTTCTTCAGTTAAAGGAAATTGCCAACATGGTTGGCCAAGTGGTTAACATATATCCTCTCTGTAGGTTAATCCTATGGACATTGGTGTTTGTGACCGTCTTTAGGCAGTAATGAATTTTAGCACGCAGTGTGAAACCAATGACCCAGTTATTGGAAGTTTGAAAAAAGTTCCATGTTTGGTCTCAAGAGAACAGTTACTGGACTAGTTTAAAAAAAAGAATGAATGAAAAACACACACAAAAAAAAAAAAAAAAAAAAAAAAAACCTGATCCCATCCACAGTGCTATAGGTTTACAACCTTTCATTGGCAGAAGTCACATAAAAAAAACCAGTTAAGTATTGCATGTTATTTTTTTTCTTTAGTGAAAAGGAATGTTTATACTGTGAATATTCCTTTTTCTCTATATGAGAATTTGAAGTTTCTTCCCTAGTGAGTAAAATATTTTTACTACACTGCAAAGTTTCTATTTAATCCTCATTTCTTGCTCTTTGTAGCCTGCTCTTTTTTTAGCTATTCAGTTATATCTAAAAATATTCATGTTATATAGCGCCTCCGTAGCGCAATTGGAAGAACGACGGTACATTGCGCCCTTCGATTGGAATAGGCCTAAGTTCGATTCTCGTCGCGACGGGAGGAATTTTATCTGGTCGATTTCAATCGATGGTGAGTTAGCCGATCTCATACGGAGGTAGCAGGGTTTTTTCTCCCGGAAACTCGGGTTTTTCATCCCGCATACATACAAATCGGCCCTTCAGAACACACGCAATTTACAGACAAAAATTACTAGTTGTGGTGGTGTTGGAGGTGGGCGGTAGATGGCGTTGATTCGTAGTAGAGGTAAGGTGTAGAGACAGTTGAAGATGTCCTCCCGCGATGAGTCTTCGGACTCCTTGGAGGTATCAGGAATAATAATAATAATAATAATAATATCTTTACTTTTTGTCTCTGCTCTAATGATTTGGGGGGGGGGGGGGAGAATAATGAAGAATCATAATTCATGCTTTGAATAGCTTCTGTCTAATGTTATTCTGTGTAGCATAAGTAAACGGCATCTTATTCAGATGTAGTAATTCTTTTTTTTTTTTTTATTATTACTTTTACAAATGATCAGTTAATCTTTCATCACTTATCAGATTTGTTTTTATCTTTCAAGAATATATAGAAAGAACTCGCCACAAACCACACCATGTATTGGAGCATGGTTACCATGCCATGCTCTGAAGGTTTCCCATCACGTCATTTTAATAACTAGTGAAGATATTTGCTCACATAGAAAGATTAATAGGAATCTGAGACTGATCTTGAACATCTGGAGATCACTCATCAGACTATCATTTTAGGACTATCTTCTTTGCTTTTTAAGCAAAGACCATTATGTCCAAATACATAAATGGGAGTTGAGAAACACTCCCACTATTGATTATGTGGGGAATATTCAATACAAGAGAACAGATTGAGTGATTATCTGAAAACTGGCTGAAAAATACTCATATTTCAGGCATATTGAGTACTGCTCTCACATTTGGGGTGGCACCCTAAGAACTCCCTTAAAATGCTTGACTCAGTGCAGAGGAGGGCAAGTAGATTGATTAATAACCCATCTTACCAACTCCCTCCTCCCACTTTTGCACAGGCATCTGGTTTCTGCAATATGTGTATTATATAAATATTTCAATAGTAAATGTTCGTATGAAATAGCATCAATGATTCCCCCACTCAGTGCTAAGTATGTTAGACCATATATATGGCTGCCACCCAACATCCTTTCACAGTACACCCTGAAATCCACATAACAAATTTCTTTTCCTCCTTATCCTTCATCCCTTCTACTCTGTATTATGGAACAGTCTTCCCCTTTATGTAATATACAAATGGGTAGTGGGTTGGGAAACCCGCTACAGATTATCAAATTCCTGACATGTACCCTCAAGGAGTGTACAGGATACGATAATACTACACGAAAAACTTACATCATTACTAACTTCAATAATGCTGGAGAATGCTGGCATGTCACATTCACCATCACTGCTCTTGGTGAAAATTGTGAAGGCCATATTAAAGAGGTTTAGATTTTCATTATTGTCAACTTGAAAGATGATTTGTTCCAAGATTACGTGGAACAAATTCCCAAGAGATTTGATTACCATGATTTTCACAGTTATCACAAGTGCAACAAAGATCTTAAAGACAGTACGGGCAGAGCAGAGCAGAGCATGACTACTAAAGGTACCTGAAGATTAAAGCATTTTGAATTTTTACCTTGCACGTGAAAAATGCATTTTGTTCTTCTTCTTCTGCAGTTTGTCCCACTTAAGTGGGATTGCTGTTAATGATGAGTCTCCTCCATATCCTCCTGTCTTGGGCTGTCACCACATCCAAGTTCTTCATCCTCAAGTCCTCTTCTACCATCTCCCTCCATCCCTTCTTCAGCCGCCCATGCTTCCTCCTTCCTTGCACATCCATCTGCATGACCTTTCTTCCCACATATTCGTCCTCCTTCCTCATCACATGACCAAACCATCTCAACCTTGCTTCCTGTATCTTTGCGCCTAAGTTCGTAACTTTCACTGTTCCCCTCGCATAGTCATTTCTCAGATGATCCTTTCTGGTCACACCGCACATCCACCTAAGCATTCTCATCTCTGCTACCTCCATCCTGCTGATGTTATTTTTCCTCAGTGCCACAGTTTCCATAGCATATGTCATAGCTGGCCTCATTGCTGTCCTATAGATTTTGCCTTTCAGATTGATCAGCACCCTCTTATTGCATAGTACTCCAGCCATCTCTCTCTCTCCAGTTCCTCCAACCCGCTTGTATCCTGCATCCCACTTCCTTCTCAGCCCCTTCATCTTCTTTCACTGTTGAACCGAAATATCTAAAGTCCCTCACCTTCCTGATGACATTTCCTTCCAGCTCCAGATCTGTCTCCTGGCTACCATCCACTTTGCAACACATATACTCTGCCCTTCTGCTCAGTCTCATACCTCTCTCTTCCAGTATTTTCCTTCATCTTTCCAGTGTAGCTGCCACTTCTTCTCTTGAATCTGCACACAGCAAGATGTCATCTGCATACAACATTGTCCAAGGCATGTCTTCTCTCACCTCCTCCGTCACCACCTCCATCACAATAATAAACAGAAACGGACTTAATGCTGACCCTTGATGCAAGCCAACTATTATTTGAAAACTTTCTATCTGTCCCAGACAGGTCTGAACTCTCGTCTTCACATTTCTGTACATCTCCTGCACCAACCTGACATATTTCTCCGGTACTTTCTTCTCCCTCAGACACCTCCAGACTTCTTGCCTTGGCACTCTATCATATGCTTTCTCCAGATCAATAAACACCACATGTAGCTCTCGTTGTTTCTCTTGAAACTTTTGAATCATCTGCCGTAACCCAAAGATAGCATCTGTCGTTGATTGACCAGGCATGATGCCAAATTGTTCCTTTGCAATCTCCACCGCCTTCCTCAATCTTCCATCAAGAACCCTTTCTAGGATTTTCATTGTGTGGGACATCAACTTTATTCCTCTGTAAAAAAAAATTCTTACAGTCTTGTGCATCCCCTTTACCCTTGTAGATGGGGATAAGGGAAAGTGCTCTTGTCCCCATCTACAAGGGTAAAGGCGATGAACAAGACTGTAAGAATTACAGTCTTGTGCATCCCCTGAGAAGGAGGTGGAGATTGCAAAGGAACAATTTGGCTTCATGCCTGGTAGATCAACGACAGATGCTATCTTTGGGTTATGGCAGATGATTCAAAAGTTTCAAGAGAAACAATGAGAGCTACATCTGGTGTTTATTGATCTGGAAAAAGCATACGATAGAGTGCCAAGGCAAGAAGTCTGGAAGTGTTTGAGGGAGAAGAAGGTACTGGAGAAATATATAATCTCCTGGCCGCCATCCAATTTTCAACACATATACTCTGTCTTACTTCTTCTCAGTCTCATACCGCTCTCTCAAAAATGCATTTTGTTATAAGTATTAAATATGCGAAATGTATTAGTTAGACATTATATATATATATATATATTTAGGTGATGCTACTGCTAAAGATATTGACATCGCAATGAAACTTGGTGCTGGCTATCCCATGGGACCCTTTGAACTTTGTGATTATGTCGGGCTAGATTTACAGAAGTTTATACTTGATGGTAAGTATTTGAAATTACAATGTTATATGTTTATTTACTTGCATAAAAAAAATTAAGTGGAAAAATCTATAAGGTAATTGCTACCAGCAAATCACAAAACAAGGTTGTGTTGCACATTAATTAGTTGGGAAAGAGAACTGATTTCAGTATGTAAAATGAGAAACTTTCAAAACTGTTTTGAAGGAGGGCTAAATCAACTAACCTTAGCCAATAACAATCTTTTCCTAGAAACTGGTTTTTACTTCTGTAAGACAAATCATTGCAACGGAATAGCATATTTCATGAAAAGAAAGAGAAACAACACATACTTATTAAGAAGTTTGTCATGTGTATATACAGGTTATGACCAACATTGCAAGCTGATTAAATTTGCACAAATGGGCAGGTTTTTTTTTTTTTTTTTTTTTTTTTTTTCCCCCAAAATTAAAAATGAAAGGAATTGTAAATGAGCAGTTATAAGTTAGTTATTTTTGGAATCTTGTATTTGGTAGAGATGATTGATATCTCCATTTGGACATCAAAGTAAAATCACTTTAATTTTCAAGAAAACTGAACTGCCTCATTTAATCAGGTATGTTCCATTCATTGATTGGTATGATTTTTGTAAATCTGGAGTAAGTAAGATATTTACACCCTCCAGGCCCAACTCCATGCGAGATTCCTGTTTGTGGTGGTAGAAACCTTCCAGTGATGGTGCTGACCCTTTACATTCTTACTGTTTTTTCTTTGCTCTTTTCTTCCTGTATTCCTCTCCCTACTTCTCCTGAGTTTGTTTTACTATCCTGTCTTTCAAGACCACCATTGCTGTGCAGTGCAATGTGGGCATCTGAAAAGACATCCTGGTGCACTACTTTTGCTTCTGCTTTGGCAAGATGGGTGGTCCTGAATGGCCTAACCGGAATCAGTCATCTAGGTGGCTTGGCTGCACAGGACATCTGTGTTGCAGAAAGTTTTTTTTTTCCCACAGTCTTGGAACAAGGCCTGTTGTGGTGCCAGTATGGCATACAGGATAGCCCTTTCCACTCCCAAGCACAATCATTGGTTGCCGGAAAGTGGGCATCCATGTGAGGCTCCACAGTGGGTGAGGATCACTAATGCTGAATCAAACTTTTCCTGAGGATGAATAATTTCATACTCTTATTTATCAGGGAGTCCTCATGTGTAGTCCTCATGTGTAGAAACCATACAAGCATTAATCCAAAAAAAAAAAAAAAAAAAAGTTTTTTTATTAATCCTGCATTCAACAGGCAAACTTTCACCTGGAAAAATGTCACCCTTCTTCATCTAAGCAGGTTTGGATGGGATGGCAAGTCTCCAACATCTGTAAAGAAACTGGCCAGGTGCAACAGGTTACAGTAACCCATACAAAACCTTAAACTTTTCTAGAGGCATAATATCAGAAAGCGACCTCCTTGATGTGCCCAGTGAGATCTGCACTGAATGCAAGGGGTGACAGCCATACGAAGATTACTCATACATACAGATGGATACCTGGTTCTCACCATATCATCATTACCTCCAACATCTATTAATGCAGGTTAGATCAGCAGTCATTTAATGCTATATATATCTATATTTAAAGCAGCACAAACCTTTTGCATTGCTTTAAATGTCAGAAACATGGTCATTCTCAAACTGCCTATTGTGGCTTTGCCATCTGTGCCCCATGTGGCAGTAAAGATTATGAGAATAAAGACTGTGAACAAAACACAGAAATGCTCTGTGAAGGAGACCACCCCAGCATACTTTTGCCATGCCAAAGGCAGAAGGATAAAAAGAAGATTCAAAAAATAAAAAGAGAGCAATGTATCACGCAATTGAAGCAACAACATCTGCTTAATTCTCTTATGCCGAGAAGCCACCTGTAAAGAAAGTGTCAGTTTGTTACACTGACATGTATATCAGTGTTACCTTCTCGCAACTACCACAACACAATTGTAAATTGTATTGGTTATGTCATTTATTTTATTATTTTTGTTAAATGAATTTGGCTTGCTTCTTGATGCTCAAGACCATTTCTAAAAAGGAAGTCAACAACTATCTGAATCCTCTCAAAAATAATGAATGCCATCAGCAGCTAACATCTTCACTAGATAATTTTATGACAGATCTTCTAGAAGAATCTTGGGGGAAACTTGCAGTCTGTCTCTCTCAATATTTCCAGGACATTTGATTAGTTCAGTACACAGCCTGCTATTCTCAGGCTGTTTGTCTGTCTTGCAGGATAAAAAAATCTGAGGTTTTTAGGAAGAAAAAATCTGTCACCTCTATATGAAACAGGCTAGTCTGTGTGTGGGGTGGAGTTTAAAGCTATCTCTCTGGTTTTCTCCATAAAGAGTAATGCAGGGAGGGGAACCCATGAATAATTTTTTTGTAGAATTTTCCTTGCCAAATAAAAATAGCTCAAGTTCATAGTGAACTGAACCAAGCCTAGGTTTGTTTCAGTTCATTATGATTTACTGATTTCATCTTGCATTAATTAGGTCAGAGATGCCTTAAATGGAACAATGATGAGTAAAAAGAAGACATCAAAGCTGATCATTCATGGCTATGGAGGATGAGGTTTTCTGTGCTACTGGATGTAAAGTGGACATCCAGTGGTTATTTATATATGAAAAGGCATCATCAGTATTCTGAGATAGCACTCTGGCTAAGTGCTTGGCTGATTTGGTGTATGAATCATTGCTATCTACAAATGGATGCAGTGGTAACACATTTTGGTTATGGCTTTCAGGAAATCCATAAATCTTGGGGAATGGATCTGCAATGGTTTTAATTTATTTGCAACTTCTACAGGTCAGGAAGTGACATTTTTAAGAAGCCTATGAATAGTCTCAGCATTATTAGAATCATAGTTCAGTATATGGTAGGTGGACTTATCCTTTAGCAGTTTGGTTAGCATACATCTGTAATCAGAGTAGCATGTTTACTATAATATTATTTATGTTATTCCTATGGCACATTAGTACCATGGGTGGGATAAGGATTTTATTAATTTTATCATTTCTTTTGTATTTTTTATCTAATCTAGAAACAACTCCAGAGACCAAACAGGAACTTTCAAGCTCCTTCCAGCCTGTTATAAATGGAGCACTGATATCACTCATGGTGATGAAAGACATTCGCAAACATCCATTCGAACCCAGGGAAACATAAACTTTATCATAAATTCATCATCTCATCTCATCCGCTTGATAATGGGTTGAGTCCACTAAGAAGAAAGGTTCTCCACTTATCGCGATCTTTAGCCATCTCAATCATGACTCTATAGCTGGGTAGATGGGAATGTTCTTTCAGTAACTTTATCCAAGTACTTCTTGGTCTGCCTCTAGGTCTTTTTCTTGCTATATATCCATTCAGAGCTAAATATGGGAGTCTATGAGAGCCATTCTCTGAATATGACCAAACTATCTCAGTTGATGCTTAATGATTGTGTCTATTATATTATCTGGGAAGTTTAAATCTATTCTGACTTGATCATTAGTCTTGTGTTGCATCCAGTGGGTGTTATTAAGTTTTCTGAGGCATTTCATTTCAAATGCTTGAAGTTTCTTGATTGGTTGTTGAGTTAATCTCCAGGCTTCTGGAGCATAAGTAGCCATTTGGATAATAATTGTTTGCTATAATTTTAGACTCATTGGGATTTTTTTTATATTTCCATCTTTTGTTTAGTTTATTCATGTTGGTCCAACCTAGGTTTAGCCTGTGTTTTACTGTTCGATATTGTTGAGGTTACTAGATATAAGACTGCCAAGATAAACATATTTATTAACTTGTTCCAGCAGGTGATTTTCGAGATTTATAGAAATATTTATACAAATCTGAAAACAAACCCCAACTCAACATCACCAGAGTTAAAGATCGGTACTATCAACGTAAGAAGCCTGAATAGCAAAGAAATGGAGCTAGCTGAGGAATTAGATAAGTACCAGATCGACATAATAGGGGTGACTGAAACAAAAAAGACCAAAACTGGTGAGATCTTTCTGAGCAATAAATACAAAATGTTATATTCAGGCAATGACAATCAAGGAAAAGAAGGAGTAGCCATAGTATTCAACACAAAATACGAGGCTAATCTTCTTGAATGGCAGTCAGTCTCCAGTAGAGTAATGTGGGCAAATATGAGAATGGGGAACTGGACAATGAGACTTATTTGTGCCTATGGTCCCACAGAAGGTTCTACTAAGGTAGAAGTGGAGGAATTTTTTGATGCTTTAGAAAAAGCAACTGACACAATGAAAAATGAAAAGTTGGTCCTTGTTGGGGATCTAAATAGCAGAGTAGGAAATGATTGTGAGACATACAAAAATATTTTGGGAAAATTTGGAGAAAAGAGCAAAGCTAATAATAATAGCAAATATCTGTTGGATTTCTGCTCAGGACATGGACTGGTTATTACTAACACCATGTTCCAACATAAAAATGTGCACAAATTCACATGGAGAGAAGATGCTAGGAATAAGAAAAGTCTCATTGACTATGTTATTGTTGATAGTGACGTTTTCTCCCTGCTGCAGGACACCAGAGTGTACAGAGGATTTGAAATTGGAAGTGATCACTATTTAGTCTTGAGCAGGATAAAATTGAATTTCATATTGAAAAGAATAACATGTAAGAAAGTTTTAAAGCGAATAAAAGTTGAGCAGCTCTCAGATGTGAACTGTAGACTAAAATACACAAAGATTATTGAAGAAAAAATGAAAGAGTTTGAGAACAGGAACCAAACCTTGGAAATTCAGTGGCAAGCCTTGAAGAAAACACTGATTGATTCAGCCAGAGAGGCATGTGGTGAGGTTGTCTGCAAGGATAGAAAAATCAGAACTCCCTGGTGGACACAGGAAGTTAGAGGCAGTGAAGGAAAAGAAGAAAGCATATCAAAAGTTCCTGTCAAATAAGTCAGCTTGTGCTCTTAGAGAATATAGAGACAAATGCAAGAATGCTAAACACTGTGTAAAACTAGCTAAACAAAAGTCATGGGAAGACTTTAGCAAGAATATAGAAAATAAATATCAAGAAGGCGGCAAAATATTCTGGAGGTTGTTGAAGAAGCTTAGGAATGGAGGAAAGAGTGCTGTAAAAGGAGTTACAGATGATAAAGCTGACATGAAAACTGGAATAAAAGATATCCTTGAAGTATGGAGTAAATACTTTGAAAAACTGCTAAATGAAAAAAGCAGTGATGACAGCACAGTGGTAAAAAACACTGACCAGGCATGGAGGCAGGAATACATATCCATACTTGAAGTAGAAAAAGCCATCAAAGGCTTGAAATGTGGAAAGGCAGCAGGAGTAGATGATATTCGACCAGAAATGCTGAAGTATGGTGGTATAAGAGTCTTACAGTGGCTGCACTGCATAGTTCAGAAAGCCTGGACAGAGGGACGAATTCCCGATGATTGGAGTAGAGCTCTCATAGTACCCATATATAAAAAGGGAAATAAAGCTGAATGTGAGAATTAAAGAGGTATTTCCCTACTGAGTGTTCCTGTCAAAATCTATGCAAGTATACTTGAGAAACGGTTGAGAGGAATTGTGGAAGAAAAGCTTGGTGAAGAACAAGCTGGATTCAGGCCAAACAGAGGCTGTCAGGATCAGATCTTCGCTTTACGACAAATAGTCGAGAAAGCATGGGAATATAACAAAGATCTGTATTTAAGTTTTGTCGATTTGGAAAAGGCATATGATAAGGTGCCAAGAGAGAAGCTATTCAATACGCTGCAGTTATATGGTGTCAATGGGCATTATATCGAGCAATACTTAGTCTTTATTTGAGTTGTAAGTCAGCAGTTAGAATTGAAGGAAGTACAGAAAGATGGTTTAATGTTAAATCTGGTGTGAGACAAGGATGTACATTATCCCCTCTGTTATTCATTATCTATATGGATCACATTATGAAGGAAAGTGGTATTAAACATGATATCAAAATTGGAGATGTTAATGTCAGCTCTTTGCTTTATGCGGATGATGTTATACTTCTAAATAAATCCGCTACAAGTCTGCAAGATTCTCTGACTAAATTGAATAGCTGTTGTAATAGATATGGTATGAAGGTCAGCAATAAAAAGACAAAGACAATGAAAATACGCAGAATCATTGATAATGTCAACTGTGTTGTGAATGGAGAACCTGTGGAACAAGTAAAACATTTCAGCTACTTAGGCATGATTTTTAGTGAAGATGGTAAATTAAATATAGAAATAAACAACAGAATCAGCAAAGCTGGTATGGTGGGAAGTCAATTGAATAAATTCATATGGAATAAGAGAGAAATTAGTCAGAACACTAAATTAGCTGTATACAAGACAGTGCTCAAACCAGTTTTAACTTATGAATCTGAGAGCTGGGTCAGAAGTAAAACACTTGACCAAAGACTAGAGACAGCCGATATGAGAGTCCTGAGAAAGATTATAGGTGTGAACAGATGGCATCAATGGCAATATCATATTAAAAACGAGGATATTAGGAAAGAACTTGACATTGTCAGCATCCAGGAATGCGTTAGCAGAGCTAATCTCAGATAGTATGGTCACTTAAATAGAATGGGAGAGGAAAGATTAGCAAAACAAGTGTTCTCTGCCAGGTTGGCAGGAAAACGACCCAGAGGAAGTCTAAGATATAGGTGGATTGATACGGTACAAAGCGCCTTAGACGATAGAAATATAAGATCTGATAATGTTGGAGTCTTGACAAGTAACAGACTGATTTGGAGGAAAATTGTAGATAGGAGGTTAGTAATGATATAATTTTTTCATGTAGTACTATCATATCCTGTACACCCCTTGTGGGTACTTGGCAGGAATTTGATGATGATAATGGTAGAAATATTTTATTCTTCTCTACCTATCTTCATTATTTTTGTTTTATGATGATTTATTTTCATACCATAAGTTTTAAAAGAGTCATTTAAAATATTAATAGGTTTTTCTAGCTGTGGTTTAGAATCTGCTAAAATAATATCACCCATGTATTTTATGTGATTAATGTTGGTACTATTGATTTTTACAGCTGGTTCATCAGCTATGGTTTTACAGACTTCTTCTAGGTTGAGGTGAGAGAGGGCATCCCTGCATTACACCTTTCTCGACTCTGAAATCCTCGGTTTTAATGTTGTTTGTTTTAACAAAAGCTTTGGTGTCTCCATAATAATTTGTAATAAATGTTAAAATATCAGAATCCATTTTTACGATAGTGATCAATTTGTTTCTATTAACTGAATCAAAGGCTTGCTTAAAATCTATAAGACAACTGTATATGGGCAGGTTGTATTCCCAATATTTTTCTGCTATATTATTAATGGTGAAGATATGGTCTATAGTGGAACTATATAACCTGAATCCTGCTTGGTTTTCCTCTATGATTTTTTCTGTAAGCACCTGTGTTCTCTTTTCTATAATTGAAATGAATAGTTTATAACTATGACTTAAGAGTGTTATGGATCTATAATTTTCAAATATTCTTTTGTCTCCTTTTTTGTGAATTAGTATAATAATTCCTGTTTTCCAGTCAGTTGGAATTACTCCAGTATAAGGAATGTGATTAAATAAATTCATTAAGAAATTAATATCTTCCTTGCCACCATATTTCCATAGTTCTATAGATATTTCATCTTTACCCGTAGCTTTTGAAAGTTTCATTTGGTTTATTGCATTTATAATTTCTGCTGGAGTTATGGGTGGTTCCTTTTCATATATCATCTTTTTTGTTATGCTTTCCTCCTCCTGTTCTTTTTGAAATAATGTTTGATAGTACTCCTTCCAAATTATTTTAATATTTTGTATTGACCCAGTTTCTAGATTGTTTTTATCTTTTATTGTTAATGATTTATATTTATAGATCTTAGTTAATTCTTTGATAATTTTGTATACCATTTTATTATCATTTCTTTTATTAGCTTCTTCGCACAGTTTTGCATTTTCCTCCAACCAGTTATTTTTGGCAGACATGTACATTTTATCAATTTTGTTTTTAAGATTCTTATAATGTTGTTTATTTTCTTCTGTATTTTTTATATTTAATATATGCTTTGCTGCTCTTTTTTCTTCTAAAGTATTTAGAATTTCAGGGGTTATCCATTCATGATTTGGTCTTCATGTTATACCAAGTATGTTTCTTGCAGTACTTGTAACAATTTTTTTTATTCATTTTTTTATTCCTTGATTCCATGTATTTTCTATATTGTCATAGGATAATCTTCTAAACACATTTCCTATTAGTGCCTGATAGTTATCTTGCATAGATTTCTCTTTCAGTTTTGACAGGTTCATTTTGTTGATAGGAGCTCATGATTTACAATACTTGAATTTTAGTTTAATTTTTGCTGCAAGCAGCTCATGGTCAGTGTTGAAGTCTGGAGTTTTTAAAGTTCTAACATTTTGCACTGATGATTTCTAATTGCATTTGATTAGAATGTAATCAATATAATTCTTTATTGTACCATCTGGTGAGGTCCATGTGTATTTGTGGGAAGGTCTATGGAAAAAAAGGGTATTACAGATAAATAGATTATTTGCTTTACAAAATTCTAATTTTCTTTCTCCTCCTTCATTTCTATTATCAACTCCGAACCTGCCCATCACATCTTCCATGCCTGGGGTGAACTTCCCAATTTTGGCATTAAAATCTCCCATCACTATTAATATATCTTTCTTATTGGTCTTGCCTATTAGATCTTGCAACTTATCATAAAAGGTATCGATTTCTTCATCTTCATGTGACTGGTCTGGGGCATAGATTTGAATTATTGTAAAGTGAACATTTTTTTCTTTACCTTTTAATCTGATAGTGATCATTCTTGGGCTGTGGTTCTATGGCCATGACTGCATTTTGTAGACTATTATTCACTAAAATGACGACTCCTTCTTTATGTATATTGTCCTTTCTTCCCAAGTAGAATAGTTTTCCTGAATTTAGATTTATAACTCCTTCTCCTGTCCAATGGGTTTCAGCCAAACCTACAATGTCCCATTTAATCCTAGCAAGTTCTTTTTCCATCAAATTTATTTTCCCAGGTTTTAACAGTGTCCTTATATTTAAGGTTAAGAGATGCGAAACTCTATTGGCTGATCACATACTAAACTTCTCGACTGCTTCCTGTGATCTAGGATCAGTCACGTTGGTTTCCTCGGATGTAGTAACATTCTCTTAACACAGTGGAGACTCCTGATTCATAGGGTTGAATGGCAGAATAATGCAACCGGCTTACCACTCCTCTGCTGCATCCTTTGGTCCATGACTCCTTATTCTTTATTCGGAGCAACCCGTTGGGGTTTCCCTCATCCGCCACCCAAGGGACTGGTAGGAGTCAGGTGATATCATAAATTCATCTGTATGTATATATTCTAAGCGAGTTTGAAGTTGTGAAGGTAACTCAAGATGCCAGTAGCTTCTGCTTTCAGTGTAATAGAGGAAAGGTTCACTACAACATTTTTGGGTAGTTACTGGAGTTTGGCAAATTTTGGGATGTGTCGACTAATTTTGGGAATTTCTTGACGGCTCATACTTCAGAGATGTTTGAAGAGAAAGCTTTGAACTCTACCCCTCACACTTGCTGTTTGGTTATGATACGTAGGTAGTATGTTCTCCATTTGACATGGCCTTTAACACTTGAACACCTTTCTAACACATCCAGACAGCCAACATCCTGGGATCTAGATCACGGCAGAAAATCCTTCCTGCAATACGTTGATTTCATGTCACTTCAGTGGATCCTTGGCATTCACTGCCTACAGACTCCCCCCCCGCTCCCTTCAGTACACACACAAATGCATTCACAAGTCTCATGCCACCAGTGCCCTTAAAAACAATATGACATAAAAACTTTGGGTTAACAGGGTGAAATTGATGTGAACTTAGCCACATATACAATATCTTCTTAGCCAGTGGTTGCAACTCCTCCACCACCAAGATAAAAAAAAAAAAATTAATCCATCACCATCCTGTATATCAGTAGTACTTCTCAAATATGGCAAAAATCCTTTTAAAAGAAGTAATCTGGTGACCACTTTCTGACCACACAAAAAAATTGGCAAACTTTATCCTAATCTAAAGATCAGCTGCAATTGCAATCCCTAGATTTGCCAGGGCTTTGCCAAGTGCCTTGCATCTGTAATTTGTTTCACTATGGTTTAACAGTCAAGATAGCCAACATCAAAATATCTGAATATAGACTATATTTAGTATCATTGCAGCTACTGAGGCTTGCAGATCATGCCTTGGATACTTGCAACAGAATCTACTAGAAAAGAGGCCATTTTGCTTCACATAAGTAAATAAAAATATCTTTTTCCTTGTGAAACTATCCTAATCTCAATAAATTTGGATGCTTACAACCAGTGGTGAGCTATGAAAATTTTAACAAAGGGCTCACATCATTGAGCAAAAAAAAAAAAAAAAAAAAAAAAAAAGATTAACTTAGCCCTTATAATACTTATATTGCGACTTTGTAGAGCTTCTAACAGCTATGATAATTCCTGTAGGATATCAATCATTAATGCTAGATCTCTTAAAAATTCCAAATTGAGAAGTCAGTTTAAAAAGCCCTTATATATATATCATAAATTTAATTTAATCCTTTATCCAAGTGTGAGCAAACAAAGTTTGCACCTGAAAGTATCTTCAGAACTAGGGTCAGGTAGTACAACACTGGGCAACTCATAGCTAAGGTGGACCAAGCTAACATCACTCCTATCTCAGTATCTCCCATTATGCAAAGCACATCTCCTTGCGGATATGTATAATGTTATGCATTAAGGGAAGGGCCACTACCCAGACTAGTTTTGACCTTTATTGAGGTCTCTTCAGTGGGAGCCAGGTCCAGACGTGGAGATACCAGGCAGAAGCAATAGCGAGGTCATTTTTACCTATAGGCATTGCCAAAAAGTGTGCCACCTTTTTATTAAATTATTCTGGATTTAGAGAAAGATGTTGAAAGTTTATTTTTCATTTGGTTAGACTATAATAAATTTAGTTTAATCCTTTATCCAAGTGTTAGCAAACAAAGTTTGTGCCTGAAAGTATCTTCAGGACTGGGGTCAGTTAGTACAACACCGGGCAACTCGTAGCAAAGGTGGACCAAGCTAACATCACTCCTATCTCAGTATCTCCCATAATGCAAAACACATCTCCTTGCGGATATGTATAATATTATGCATTAAGGCAATATGGCAACTCCTATAGGTAAAGATGACCTTGCTATTGCTTCTGCCTGGTATCTCCACGTCTGGGCCTGGCTCCCACTGAAGAGACCTCAATAAAGGTCGAAACTAGTCTGAGTAGTGGCCCTTCCCTTAATAGCTCACCACTGTTTACGACTGCCTCACATCTGGGAAACACTCACCCAGCTTACCAGCTCATGCCCACTACATAACATAGTTTAGGACTTTAGGCCTTTGTTTCTTCACTCCAGTCTCATTTGTTAGCCTGATTGTCCAAGTAGTGAGCCTAACTGCTCTCCAACCAACATGCAGTTTTTGAATCCTGCAATGGGAGTCGAGAGGTAGATAAATTTCATTGCCTGGTATGAGACCACTGCTTTCCTTCCACCCCATTGGAGACCTTGAAACAGTTCCATAATTGGTCCGTAGAGCAGAGTTTTGAATTATTTAAAAATAAATAAAATAAGACTTTCAGACGTCTAGAGCAGTGGTCTCCAAACTTTTTTGATCGCGTTCCCCCAAGACAGAAAAAATAAATAGCACGTACCCCCAATTGATTGAGCAAAAATCTAATGTAATAAGTATTATAAAGAGGAAATATGCCTTGTATCATCATATAATAATTAAAAAAGCCAGATATATTTACACATTATTTTTATTATTAACAGCTTACAAACATATTTATTACAATATTTAATGTGAACAATGGCCTTGCATTTCTTTCATAATTTCTTGAAATTCTGGTTTGATGGCTTCTGATATTGCGATACAAAGGTCTGGTTCCAAGTTTAATTCTGGTTCCAAGTCAAATCGTGCCACTGATGATTATGTGTGCAAAGTCGCCCAATGTGCGCTACTCGCAAATTTAAGTTTACAGGATCTTTATAACGTTGTTGTCTATATTAGATATATGTTTAATTGATGAAAGAAAGTAATATTCTTTATCTTTAATTAATTACTTAATTTTTTTCCTATCAATATAAAACTTTTTTGACGTACCCCCCACGTATCGACTGTGGTACTTTGGAGACCACTGGTCTTGTCTGAAAAGTTCTCGGCCTTGACAATAGGTGGCAACGCTATCAGCAAAATTTTTTTTTTTCTAAGTTGGTACATCTGTCATAAGCATCCATGTGATTATATTTTACATGAAGAATTGCAAATAAAAAAGCTTTGTACAAGATAGGTTCAAGGTGTTTTGGCATTGCCAAAACACCTTTGTGGGCAGGTGCATTGTCCTGATGAAAGATGATTTTTTTCTTCTGCAAACCAGGTCTTTTCTCACGAATTTTTTCTTCTAGTCTGGTTAAAAGATCAGAATAATATTCCTTGGTTATTGTTTTACCCTTTTCAAGATAATTAATAAACAAAATGTCTTTAGCATTCCAAAACACTGATGCCATGACCTCGTCTTCTTTGGCACTAAAAACTGGCTTCTGTCCACTGTTTTTGACTGCTGTTTGGATTCTGGTGTGTAGTGGTGAATCAAAGTCTCATCCAGTAATAAATCGACGCACAAAATCAGTTTTATTCTTGTTAAAATGCCCCAAGCACTGTTCAGAGATTTTCATGCGAGTGTGTTTTTGATCTGCGTGTCACCTGTCTTGTGCAAATCTTTTTCATTTGAAATTCTTCATGCAAAATGTATCCTTTCATTTTTGTGAGACTGTAATAATGGTATTATCGCCTCAACTTGTGGAATTCTTCTTGTTGTGTCTTGAACAAAAGTACCACTGGTTGTTTCGGTAGTTTTAGGCATGAACTCAGTTATTAATCACTGTGTTGATGCTTTAGATAAGTCACAATATAATTCTCTGTATGAAGACATTAACAACTTAAGCTCACATGAAAACTTCCCAGCACGTTCTTTATTTGGATCATGTCGGGCAAAATAATTGCCTAAATTACTGGCCAGTTTAAGACCTTCTTTAATGATATCAGCAGTAAAAGTAGGATTATCTTGATCATTATCATTAACTTCTTCGCTTTCAGGAGTCTCTTCAACAGTCTTCGCTAAAAGGTTTATCAATTAACAATTCTTCGATATCTGCCGACGTAAGATCATTGAATCCTTCTCCGCCAATTTCACATGCCGAACTTATTATATTGGGGATTTCTGCAGTATGATTGAAGGGAACAAGAGCATTCTCTTTAACACATGTGAGCCAAATAGCTTTCCAGCATGCATTCATAGTTTCTGGTCTCAATTCAGATAACGATAATCGAACCTGATCAATACAATCCATAATTGAGAATTTTTTCCACACATCCATAACTGACAGTGTTTCATCATCATCATTTAGCTTGTTCAAAACGTACTGAAATGTTCGTTTGACATAATATGTTTTAAAAGTCGCAATTATACCATGATCTAGAGGTTGTAGCAATGATGTGGTATTGAGCGGCAGAAAAAAAAAATTGCACATTTGGGTGTTCTATGGCAGGATGACCGAGTGCATTATCAAGAATCAAAAGCACTTTAAATTCGAGACCCTTGTCATTCAAATAGCGTCTAACTTCTGGCACAAAATGTTTGTGGTGGAACCACTCAGTGAAAATATCAATGGTTATTATCCAAACTTTTTTGTTGGCCATCCAATGAACTGACAATTTTTGAAAATCTATGCCTTTCATTGGCTGTGGTCTTAATGATCGATTTATGAGCAGTGGTTTTAACATCCGATCTCTTAAAGTGTTCGAACAAAATAGGAGTGTTATGCGATCCTTTGCTGCTTTGAATCCACCAACACTTTTTTGCATTTTTGATACATAAGTTCTGTTTGGCATTTTTTTCCAGAAAAAGCCGGTTTCATCCATATTCCAAACTTGTTCACAAGTGTAACCTCCATCTTCAATTATTTTAGCAAGTTTTTGTGGAGATGCTTTAGTAGCTGTTTCATCAGCAGAAGCCGTTTCACCTTTAATTTTTATATTATAAAGAGCATGTCTTTTAAAAAACTTAGCCAGCCAACCATTGCTTGCATGAAATTCATATTTTTCCTCATTTGAGATGAAGTATCTGGCTGCAGTTTTTTAATCTGTTCATAAAATCTCAATGCCGATTGCTTGATGGAATTTCCATCAACTGGCATTCTTTTTTGTACGTTATCTTCTATCCATATCACTAAAGCTTTTTCGGCCTTTTCTAGAACAACATCTCTTGTGTATGACGATAATTTCGCACTCGATTTTGTATGAGAACATACCACTTTTCTAATAGTCTCTTCATTTTTCTTTATAGATCTGACAGTTGATTCATGGACTCCAAAATGCTTACCCACAGCTGTTGCACCTTCTCCAGTTTGAAGACTATCTAAAATTTGAATTTTTGTATCCAAGGAAATGGCTTTCTTTTTTTTTTTTTTTTTGGTTATCGGCAACATCATGTGATGGCTCTAGATTAAATCTTCAGTTAATGAAATGAAAGGTTGAAAATTACACATAGCTTACCATTTATTATTTCTTGGAAAAATTATTAATTTTATAACGCAATTTTTATTTTGATTTCACTTAAAAAATGCAAATGTAAAAAATGCGGTAACTGTGTTGTCTACTCAAGCACCAAATTCAAACTGCTAAGAACTGCTTTTTTATGTGCAGTCAGTTATGTAATTCGGGTAATTCCCAATAAATGAAATGTATAAGAATTTAGAATTTTCCTAATTGAAAAGAGAATGCAATTCTACAAAATTCTCAGAATATTCTTGAATTACGGATTTTTTCCTAACTTAGACTTTAGGTTGGTCACGTAAAAGTAAAAAAAAATTTTTTTTTTGATATCCCAATTCGCGTAACTCCAAATTCACGTTAAAAAAATTCGCATAAAAAGAGATTTAGATGTATACTCTATTCGATCACAAAAGAAATTAAGAAATTGTGAAAGAATTAAACCAAGAATCAGTAATAGAAAAAATTAAAAAATATAAACATAATTGGATGGAACACATTGAAAGAATGAAAACAGAAAGATTACCAAAACAAGCCTTGAAT
Organism: Typopeltis vanoorti; assembly: GCF_054136105.1. Taxonomy (NCBI): domain Eukaryota; kingdom Metazoa; phylum Arthropoda; class Arachnida; order Uropygi; family Thelyphonidae; genus Typopeltis; species Typopeltis vanoorti. Next base: position 146,474,372 of record NC_143556.1, read on the forward strand.
TACAAACCATTAGGAAAAAGCAAACCAGGACGTCCTCTTAAGAGATTCAATGATGACTTCTAAGGCTGGAACAGGTCACTCTAGGTCTAAATCCTTAACAAGCATGACGATAATGAAAAGAATCAAGCAGAGACTTTTCTGTCATATATATTCATAGGTGCTGAAACACAGGTTCGCCATTACAACCCTGAAATGAAGAGCATTGAAATAGCATCATTGACTGTTTATTTCACTTCACCGGGCAAGAATAAATTCAAGAAATGGATTTCTCTGGGAAAAAAAAGATGCATTTTTGCAGATGACCAGGAGCTGAAAGAAAATATTTTTGAGGAGCACCAGTGTTGGAGTAAAAACTTATGGGAGCAGAGTATGGCATCTCACTCATTGTTTGTAAAAGTATATAGAGAATGATGGAGACTATTGAAAGATGATAAAATGCTTGTTTTAAGAGTTTCACTAGGAAAAATTTTCCTGTGACTGAACTCTTGAAAGCAATTAGAATAACATGTACCTCATGATGGTCAATTACAACACTGACCATGGAAAAAAGGATCATAGCTATAAGCAAAGCAGGGTCACATGCGTATAGCGTAAGCAATATAAGGAGCTAGTGGGGGGGGGAGCATTCACTTGAACCAAAAAATTCAATTCAAGGACTAGAAGCTCCTTTAACCAACCTTAACATCAGTGGTTGTAAAGAAGCTAGAATATCTTCATCATTGTAAGAAGCTAAGACTTAGAGTTTAGCAATGTAGTTAGAAATAATCAAGGTAAAGCAAGTCCTAAGCAAAATTAGGTTAATGTTCTGTTCAGTATTTATCAGGCATATACCAAGCATGTTTATTTGTATGAAGGAATGCCTTATTTTGTATAGGTAGATCTACCTTAAGTTGTAGGAGTACGTGGTTTGAACATGAGGGACAGTATGAAAGTAAAGGCAACTTGTTTTACCCTTAGGTAAATGTAATTTATTATATCCATCTTTCATGAGCATTACAACCCAGATCACCCAGCCTTGCAGAAGTCCAACCCCACGTGCAAGGCAGAAGTGGCAAGAAGTAGGGGATTGCCCTGTAGGGTGAAGCACATTGGGGACTTCGAGGGCCCCGAGCCAATGTGGTAGCTGTGAAGGTCTGCAAAGAACCCTGAAAATGAATGGATAATGGGGCTCTGGCACACTCAATTCCATGAAGAATCCGTTTTGATCAGAATCATACTACCACGTCTGGGGAAGCCAATGCCTCGAGAACTGCAGCCCAGTATTTCTATGAGAAATATGCTATGAGGACTCTCAACATACTTCAGCTTAACATCAATGGCACTCAAAAAAAGATGGAAGAGCTTAAGAACATTTTATACAAACATAACATCCACATTGTATGTCTACAAGAAATGAAACTAAATCAAAATCTGAAACTTCAAATCAAAGGCTATTCAACACTAGGGAAAGACAGACCAGATCGTTCTGGCAGAGGTCTAGCTATACTCTTACTGACCAAACACATTAAATATAAAGAAATCATATCAACTACAAATAGCAATCTAAATAGTAACACAGAGGCCAAGAAGTCAAGATATTTCTACCAAAATGCACTATTACAATAGTCAATGCATATCACCTAGATAACACAGACATCAATACAGAACTAATTAAGCAACTAAGTCAAACAATGTCAGATACAAAGATCCTTTTAGGAGATCTAAATGCCAAAAGCCCAACTTGGGGCTCCCCACTACTAGACCAGAAAGGAGCACAAGTAGAAGACATAATTGATGATCTAAACCTTGAAATTATAAACAAGCAAAATACATATCTGTAAAAAAAACAACTGGTACAGAATCAGCATTAGACATCACAGCAGTAGATTATGAAATTGCAAATCTTAACCAGTGGAAAATACTAAACAATGCCATCAGTGATCATAGGCCTATCATCATAACCATTAAATTGCAGTTAGACCAAAAACCACAGAAAAAGAGATCTTGGAATTTCAGAAAAGCAAATTGGCCCAAATGCACACAACTATTAGAAACATATTGCACATGCACATCCACTAGTCAAGAACTTGATCAGCAGTTACCAGAATTAACCAACAACAACGTACAAAGAGCTGCAAAAAATTCAATTTCCAGAGGACTCAGGAAAAACAACTGGATTCCATTTTGGAAAGATCATAACATCAACACTCTGATTACCGAAAGAGAGATTATCAACGAACAATTAAAATAAAATAATACAGAAGAAAACAGAAAGAAGTTAATGAAATTAACCCAAAAAATGGAAGATGAAATTTCAAACTGCAAACAAGAAAAGTGGGAAGAATTCTGCAACAAACTAGATCCAAGAAAAGACTCACAGCACTGGAATATCATCAGATTATTAAACAAAGCAACACTCCCGGATACTGAACACTCTTTAAACACAATATCATCGGGAAATAATACAGCAGCAACAAACAAACAGATGGCAAATATTCTAGCCAAACATTACCCAAAAGTAAGCAAACTGCAATGCAACAACGAAAACAAAAGGTGCAGGAAAATTGCAAAACATCTGCTAACACAATCCAGAACCTATCCTTCTGAATCCATCTTTACTCGGGACCTCACAATGATAGAATTAGAAACAGCAATTAGTCAAATTGACCCTGATAAATCACTCGGTATAGATCTTATCTTTGGACATATAATTCAAAACATGGGAGTAAAAGCCAAAACCCGACTTCGGAAGATATTTAACACTTCCTGGAACACAGGCAAACTGCCAAAAATCTGGAAAACTCCAGTCATTATACCCTTACTAAAACCTAACAAAAACCCTAGTGTGACAGTAAAAGCTACAGACCAATAGCTTTCACTAGTACTCTCTGCAAACTAAACGAAGAATAATAAATACTAGACTTATGAATTGGCTCTTAGAAAATAACAAGATCAACTTCTACCAAACAGCATACAGGTCCCAACAGAGTACAGAAGATCAATTTATCTTTGCCAATCAATCATAGATGGCTTTCAACAAAAACCACCAAAGAAGACAACAGCAATTTTCTTAGATCTCATAGCTGCCTTCGATCGTGTGTGGAGACAAAAGTTAATAAAAATTGCATACGATACTGGAATAAGGGGGAATGCATTAATTTGGATCAGATTTCATGAAAGGAAGAAAAATTAAAGTAAAAGTTATTGGAACTTCCAACATACATTGAACTTGGGCTGGAGTCCCACAAGGTTCTGTTCTAAGCCCGCTCCTATTTCTCATCTATGTGAACAATGTTCATCCTCACGTAATAAATGATACAAAAATAGCATGCTATGCGGATGATATAGCAATCTGGCACACAAGCAGTAATCCTCAACAATCTGTAAAAGTCCTAAATAAATCAATAAAAGGCTTAGAAAGATGGGCAAAGTAACTCAAATTACAGATAGACCCAGAAAAAACAAACCTCTGTATCTGCTCTACTGATAGAAAAATAGACACAATTACAACCCCCAAATCAAAATATATAATACCAAAATAGGAAAAACAGTCTCCCAAATACTTAGGCCTAATCCTAGATACTGAACTAAGATTTACAACCCATATCACAAATATATTTAATGAAGCTCTTAAAAAACTTAATATCATCAAAAGGCTTTGTGGAACAAAGTGGAAGTGCAAAACCGAAGACACTCAAAACTACATATACGGCACTCATACGACCCACTATGGAATATGCCTCAACAATCTGGGCTCCAGCTTCCACTACCTCAAAAGAAAAGCTTGACAGAGTACAATCAAGAGTAGCAAGAATTATAAGTGCAGTCCCATCTACAAATAATTTAAAAGCTCAACAAGAGTGTGGGCTTCACATACTAGAAGAAAGAAGAAAACTCTGCACAGTTAAGTTCACTAACAGAATCAGGAGCCAACAACAGGATCACATCTCACTCAGGACTTTCAATGCCTGGACTGGTAAATCTAGACTAAAGAGATCATCTACTTTACAATATGATCATGAAATTAGAAAACAGATAGACTTAGAGCACCTGTCTGCTGATATAAGCAAAGAGCCATTCTTTTCCACTAAACTACCAAAAAACACAATGATTAACTTAAATCTTAGAACCATGTTCAAAAAAGGATTCACGGCATGTAAATAAAAGAAAAGCATTTGACACTATACGCTACTTAAATAATCTAAACCATGTCATCACCTACACTGATGGATCATCTGATGAAGCACTCGACCAAGGAGGAGCAGGGGTTTTATAACTCTACCTGGAGGTGAGGAAATGCAAATCAAAACCACAGCTGGAAAAATGGCTTCAAACTTCACTTGTGAATTAACAGCCATATAAGCAGTGCTCAAGTTCTATCTCTCTAATCCAGTAATAAATAGTACAGAAGGAATAACCATCTACAGCGACTCAAAATCTGCACTTGAAGCATTAAAAAATGGAAAAACAAAACTCGCACAGGAAATTCATGAACAACTAGCAACTTTAAATTTGAAAAATAAGAACAGTACACTGCAATGGATATCAGCTCATGTAAATATTGAAGGCAATGAGAGAGCAGACTTACCTCAAAAATCACATCCACTATCATTAACTGATGCAAACTCTGTTGCAAAAATTACACTGGTGAAACAAACTGTCAAGAAAAAGAATGAAATCTGTGAAATAAATGAAAATAGAGAAATAACCACAACATCACCAGGCTAAGGACGGAACACTTTAAAGGCATAAAAATTCATCTGGCTGGTACCAGAAGTTATGAAACATGCAAGAACTGTCCAGGGATCGAACTAACACCTGCCAATATTTACCTGCCCAGCAATTGCCAATGCTCTACAGAAAAGCTCTATTCCATCAAAGTCAAGAGATTGCCAAAGCAGTTCTGCAGGCCCACGGTCATATCTAGAAGCTCTTCAGTGGACTCGACGACAACAACTCAGATGGGTTGTAAATACAGCATATGCTGAGTGGTGTGGAAACAGATTCATCTCCTGATTATAAGATGAGAAGCTGTATGTCTCTAATGATATTAGAGTAAAAAACAATTCATGATCAGAACTAGTCAATACACTTGTGCAAAAATCTTAGTTCGGAAGGCCAAAGGCTAACCTTCCTCTTTGAGGATAATCCCAACTGTCACATAACACTGAAATATGCAAAAGAATTTTAATTGTTCGAACAATGCAATTGAAGCAACACTCCCACTGATAACTGCCCTCCTCCCACACACCCATTGGTGTACCCAGGGAGGGGGCCAAGGGTCCCTGGCCCCCTCCAAAAGAAAAAGGAGAAAACACCAGAAAAATTTATAAAAATATTTCCCTAATTAAAATTAATTTTTTTTTAAAATTTATGTTGTGTTGTGTCTTCTATTTCTATGCTGCTTATGAATTAGTGATCACATAAGGTGGGAATACTCTATAGCGCTCTGGAACCCTGGTTGCTGTGAATGCAAGGTGAACGAAGTAGTGCCATGATCTCCTGTGGCCTGGCTCGGGCAAACTTTGTTTGCCCGAGCCAGGCCACAGGAGATCACGGGTATCATGTTTTGGCGATCACTGCAGCTGCTCAGTCAGATTTGCCACCCCCCAAAAAAATTAATTAAATCTTGAGTGCTCGGCCCCCTCCAAGATTAAATCCTGAGTGTGCCACTGCACACACCTCCACCCCAAGCCATTGAGAACTCTTAGTATTTGTACTCAAAGAAACATGCTAACATAACATATTGTGTTGTGAAGGAATTGGAAGTTCAGTAGGACTTTACACATATAATTTAGTGAAACTAAAGCTACTGAAATTAATATATACACTAGCTTAAAATTTGGTTGAGTGCATAAGAATGTTCTGCTTCGCATATTCAATGTTAGATACTAACAAAAATCATAATGTATGTGTAAACAGACAGTATATTAACTGAATGTGTAGCAGACAGCTGTTGTCAACTGATCTATTATATTTGTAGTGTTCTTTTGTCATTATTAAAATCTAAATGGTCACACCTCACTATTTGCTGTTTAATTAAGAGTCACCCTCTTATATTAGCATCAGGAAATGAATCTTTTCCACACCACTCTACAGCTCATGTCTATGATATGTAAAAGCCATGGTTTTAATGAATTACATTTGCCTGAGTGGTAAAAAGGTCGTCATTACTTTCATACTGCCCTGGTTACTTCAAACTAACTATCCTACAACCCAAGGCAGATATACAGGGTGTTCGGGATAAATTTGACATATTTATAATTAATTATATTTTTCCGTAAGTTACATGTATTAACACACACTTCTCTTCATTTAAAAGTTTGGACCCTTCTTCATTCATATACAAGATGTCAGAAAGGATGGATAGCTGGAACCCACCTGAATCATGGAAGAGAATAACTTGTATCATGATGATTCGTGCCCGCCATCAAAATAAGGATATTACGACTGCTGCCCAATGCTCCCTGAATACAGTAAAAACAATCAGGCATGAACTAGAGACTTGCAATGGTGACTACGAGGATGTAGCAAGAAGAAAGATCCCTAGCAGACGATCTGATTGCGTTCGTACAGCAGAATTCCTCGCAAATCTGCAGCAACAGGTGTTGAAGAACCCTGGCATTGGAATTCGGGCTTTGTTCGTGGAGTTGCTAACTGTAGTCAAGCCCTGGATAACAAGGGTAGCCAATGGTAGGCCGTATGTATGGCAGCAGGATTCGGCCCCTTGCCACACCTCTGGGAAAAGTCAAAAATGGTTGTCTGAAAATTTCTACGACTTCACCAGTCCAAATGTTTGGCCTCCAAACTCCCCAGACCTTAACCCCATGGATTATTTTGTATGGGGCGCAGTTGAAAAAGACACCAATCGCACTTCCAGTAATACAAAAGCCCAGTTAATGGATAAAATTAAAACAGTTTTTGCGGCCCTTCCCAGGGAGACTGTAGCATCTGCTTGTTCGAGGTTCCGAAGCAGAATTGAAGCTGTGATCGATGCTAATGGTGGTTATTTTGAGTAAATCTTGTTGATAGTATTGTAATTAACTCTGCCTGTAATGTTTTTTTGTCAATTCATTAAATTTAATAGATACAAAGAAGATTTTCTTTTTCCTTACGAAACTGTCAAATTTATCCCGAACACCCTGTACCTGTATACAGTAACAGACATTCCTTCACACATATAAGCACATTTGATAAATTGGATATCAAACAGAACATTAATGAAATAGCTGAGAAAAGCAAACAGCATGCTAAGTGTGCCATGACCATGTAAATAGAATTTGTAGAGACTTTTTTGCATGTTTAGCATCAAATATATACGACTATTATCACGTTTTTTTGGAAGGGATGAATGTAAGCTTGGTATCATGCTTAGGAGTAGATGCCAGCTGAGCAGAAAAGATTAAAGAGGCAATATGTTTAGGATAGGTGTTAATTCTGGAGCACATGTTTCTAAATAGATGGGATACCACCAGATCCAGTTGTCATGTTTGCATCCACTTCCATCTTCTGATTTCTTTCTGACAGAAAAGCAGGTGGTGGCACAGAGTGAATAGTTCTAGGTAAAGTGAGGGACTTTCCCTTGTTGTGAGTGCATCAGTTTTAAAAGAGGAATGCCAGTAGGGTCAGCCTTGCATTTGGGTGATGTTAAAATAGTGCCATCTGGATGTGAGTGGTAGAAAATGGATGGGCACAAGTCACTTCCTAGTGATCTTGGTGAGGCTCAGAAAGCTCAAATTTCATCAACCATATAGGACACCATTTAGGAACCGACTAATTTGATCGTGACCAGACAACAGCCTACCTCTCACTTATCTTTTTGTAATTCCTCTAGCCTTCCATTCTACAGCTTTGGTTCTGCCACAGCTCATATTATTTATCCTGATGGTTTATACTCGCAGCCTACTAACTTAATTCTCATTTCCTACATGGACATAGCAGTCTACTCAGCATGATTAGGTTGCTGTTGGGTCCAGGCAGGGGAAACCAGAATTGGATCATATTAATGCCAAATTAACTCTACACTGTGTATGAATTGTGGATAATATCAGCTATTTGAAGTCAACTTGTCACTGTAATTTTATTATATGCTTGGAATGCTCATTTTTTGAAGATAGAAATGTTACAGAGGTAAAGATAATACTAAGTATATAATATGTCTAGCATGAATGTTTTGCATAAAAAGCTCACTTGTTTTTAATTATTTAATTAGGTTGGCATAAGAAGTTTCCCGATAACCCACTTTACAAGCCAAGTCCACTTCTTGAAAAATTAATATCTGAGGGCAAATTTGGAAAGAAGACAGGAGAAGGCTTTTACAAATATGAAAAGAAATAGTACAATTTTAAAAATTTTTATTGTACAACTACAAAATGATGATCAATTTGTAATTCTTATATTTTTGTATCAATGGAAATAAATTTTTATATATAAGAACTGGGTGATAACTGTGTGGGGTTTCTGTAACATTGTACAAAAGTAGGTAAATATATTGATAAAGGAATTATCCAACTTCATAGCCAACAGGCTCTGAGTTTATTATTATTATTCGTGACACCTCCAAGGAGTCCGAAGACTCATCGCAGGAGGACACCTATTGTACATCTCTGTCTCTACCACTACACCGAACCTATACTACCAATCAACAGCATCAGTGTCATCTACTGCCCACCACCACAGCTAGTATTTTTTGTCTTTAAAAATTGTGTGTTCTGAAGGGCCAATTTGTTTGTATGCGGGATGAAAAACCCGAGTTTCCAGGGGAAAAAACCCTGCTACCTCCATATGAGATCGGCTAACTCGCCTTCGATTGAAAAGTCTGAATTTAGAGAATCGAACTTAGGCCTTTTCCAATTGCAGGGTGCAACGTACCGTCGTTCTTCCAATTGCACTACGGAGACACTATAAAAGTAGGTAAAAAATTGAATTTCAAATTTTCGAATGAATATTCGTTTGAATTGCAAAGTGCCATTAATGTTTTTATGTGCATTCTCCCACAAAAGGTTGCAAACTGATTGTTTATATTATTAGTATCATGGATATGCTTCAAGAGTTAGATAGTCCAGAAACCTATTCTAGACATCAAACATGATTTTGGAACTTTTTCAAGTCATTTCAGGAAGGGTGGAGTGATCTCACACCAGAATGTGGAAGTCTTTAGATGGTAGATGATTTTCATCAATAGCTGTATTTTGTTAGGATTCGAACTGTCTATTGGCACATTGACTAGTTTGTTAAGTTCTTTAGGCTTAACAATCTTTAGATTGTCATCTGCTGTGAAATTCTGTTTATTAAATCCTATCCTTATCACCTGTGTAAGATGGGTTGAGTCCCCACTTAATGAGAGGTTACTGGCATATTAATGCAGCCGGTTTGCCACTCCTCTGCTGCATCCCCTAAGGATGATATTCATGACTGTATCGTGTGTTCACAGGGCCGGTTTGCCTGCTTGTGGGATGAAAAACCTTGCTGTCCATGCCCAAGACCAACTAACTTGGCTAAAGCTGAGGAAGATCCTTAAGCCCCTCACGTCGTAGACAGGAATTGAACCTAGGACACTCCTTCCCAGGTATGTGGTTGCGAAGCGCATACTTATTAAATAGCTGACTGAAAATGTATGCTTAATGTACTCTGATTTTCCACCCTTTTATGAGTGAGATGATCATTGAAAAAATGAAGGTTCTAAACAGTCATATTGTCTGTGTATGTAAATACTTGTGAGAGATCTCATTCAATGAGCGACATAATCTATCATATTGAAGGCATAATTCATTCACACGTCAACATTTCATTCCACTCACCCATCACTTTCCCCTGTTAAAAAAAAAAAAAAAAAAAACTCATCCTCCTCATTCTATTACACACTGTTTATGCCTACTGCTCTACATAGAATCTCATCATCAAATTCCTGCCATGTACCCTAAAGGGGTGTACAGGATATAATAGATACTACATGAAAAAAATTACATCATTATTAATTTCCTATCTACAATTTTCCTCCAAATCAGTCTGTTACTTGTCAGCACTCCAACATTATCAGATCTTATATTTCTATCGTCTAAAGCACTTTGTACCGTATCAATCCACCTATATCTTGGTCTTCCTCTGGGTCGTTTTCTTCGTTTTCGTTTTCTAATCTTTCTTCGCCCATTCTGTTCAAGTGACCATACCACCTGAGATTAGCTCTGCTAACGCATTCCTGGATGCTGACAATGTCAAGTTCTTTCCTAATATCCTCGTTTTTAATATGACACTGCCATTGATGCCATCGGTTCACGCCTATAATCTTTCTCAGGACTCATATCTGTGGTCTCTAGTCTTTGGTCAAGTGTTTTACTTCTGACCCAGCTCTCAGATCCATAACTTAAAACTGGTTTGAACACTGTCTTGTTTACAGCTAATTTAGTGTTCCGACTAATTTCTCTCTTATTCCATATGAATTTATTCAATTGACTTCCCACCATACCAGCTTTGCTGATTCTGTTGTCTATTTCTATATTTAATTTAGCATCTTCAGTAAAAATCGTGCCTAAATAGCTGAAATGTTTTACTTGTTCCACAGGTTCTCCATTCACAATAGGTTCTCCATTCACATTCACCATTTCTGGTCGAATATCATCTACTCCTGCTGCCTTTCCACATTTCAAGCCTTTGATGGCTTTTTCTACTTCAAGTATGGATATGTATTCCTGACTGAATGCCTGGTCAGTGTTTTTTACCACTGTGCTGTCATCACTGCTTGTTTCATTTACCAGTTTTTCAAGTAATTACTCCATACTTCAAGGATATCTTTTTCTCCCGTTTTCATGTCACCTTTATCATCTCTAATTCCTTTTATAGCACTCTTTCCTCCATTCTTAAGCTTCTTCAACAACCTCCAGAATATTTTGCCACCTTCTTGATATTTATTTTCTATATTCTTGCCAAAGTCCTCCCATGACTTTTTTTACACAGTGTTTAGCATTCTTGCATTTGTCTCTATATTCTCTAAGAGCACAAGCTGACTTATTTGACAGGAACTTTTGGTATGCTTTCTTCTTTTCCTTCACTGCCTCTTTAACTTCTTGTGTCCACCAGGGAGTTCTGATTTTTTTATGCTTACAGATAACCTCACCACATGCCTCTCTGGCAGAATCAATCAATGTTTTCTTCAGAGTTTGCCACTGAATCTCCAAGGTTTGATTCCTGTTCTCAAACTCTTTCATTTTTTCTTCAATAATCTTTGTGTATTTCAGTCTACAGTTCACATCTAAGAGCTGCTCAACTTTTATTCGCTTTAAAACTTTCTTACATGTTATTCTTTTCAATATGAAATTCAATTTTATCTTGCTCAAGACTAAATAGTGATCACTTCCAATTTCAAATCCTCTGTACACTCTGGTGTCCTGCACCAGGGAGAAAACATCACTATCAACAATAACATAGTCAATGAGACTTTTCTTATTCCTAGCCTCTTCTCTCCATGTGAATTTGTGCACATTTTTATGTTGGAACATGGTGTTAGTAATAACCAGTCCATGTCCTGAGCAGAAATCCAACAGATATTTGCCATTATTATTAGCTTTTCTCTTTTCTCCAAATTTTCCCAAAATATTTTTGTACGTCTCACAATCATTTCCTACTCTGCTATTTAGATCCCTAACAAGGACCAATTTTTCATTGTGTCAGTTGCTTTTTCTAAAGCTTCAAAAAATTCCTCCACTTCTACCTTAGTAGAACCTTCTGTGGGACCATAGGCACAAATAAGTCTCATTGTCCAGTTCCCCATTCTCATATTTGCCCACATTACTCTACTTGAGACTGACTGCCATTCAAGAAGATTAGCCTCGTATTTTGTGTTGAATACTATGGCTACTCCTTCTTTTCCTTGATTGTCATTGCCTGAATATAACATTTTGTATTTATTGCTCAGAAAGATCTCACCAGTTTTGGTCTTTTTTGTTTCAGTCACCCCTATTATGTCGATCTAGTACTTATCTAATTCCTCAGCTAGCGCCATTTCTTTGCCATTCAGGCTTCTTACGTTGATAGTACCGATCTTTAACTCTGGTGATGTTGAGTTGGGGTTTATTTTCAGATTTGTTCCAGTAGCTGACTTTTCGCTGTTCGCCCTGGTTCCCTTGCGAAAAAAACGGGGGCCTTGTTTAACTGGGCGACGCCCCAGCCGGCATGAAATTTTGTCATGTTGTACCATCATTCTATATTTTGGTTTAACCAATAAGAATACAATTTGGTCGGCTAAATCCCAAATTGCCAGCCCATCCTCGTCCGTTCTGTATCCAAGTAGATACCCAACAGGGTGCACCACGAGGAGGTGAGGATTGGACATTAGGTCAGAAGCCCTGGTCGGTTCTCCGCATTCCTTTAAAGGCTATGTGGAGGTTTCCTCTCAGTTATACAGCTTTGACCCTTAAGCACCCTTAACCACATAGAATCTCAATTATATGAAATCTTGTATTACTTCTGCAAAATCCCCTCATTGGCGTAACTATCTGCATCATATCGCCTCTTTTCTATCTATCCACAAAATTTCAATTTTCTCAACCTCACTCCATAACCAATTCTGGAGTCCTGATATTGCCTTAGTTGCTCATCTCTATCACCTAAGGTTTACTCATTACACTGGAAACCATGTCATCAAATCTGCACATATTAATTTATGTGCAGTTTAACCAGTGGTACATCTACTACACTGGTGTCCAAAACCTAAGAACAAACACCATTTCTGAAGATTTACAGCCACAAATTCAGATGACTCAGCTTGTGGCAATTTGTGTATGCTGATGATTTTAAGTAGAAAGTAAATATATATTCAAATTTTTAATTGCACTAAAAGGGATCACATTGGTAGCTCTTAACAAGATAAAAGTTACCAAGTACTGAGGACATTGTGTTTGAAGGAAGCTCTCTTCATGAAGGAATAAAGTTGCAAATTTGGATGTCTTGTAATGTCTCAAAGACATCATTTAGACAATTTCACGTTAAGAAGAATTATTAGAAGGCTTGCAGGGCACAGAATTTCTTATATTGTAAGAGAGCTTTGAATCTCGCATATCATTGCATCCAGGCTCTGGGCAATGTTTCAAATCAATGGAATGTATTTCAGACATATCTAAGAGGTTGCCCTCGCTCTACCATGGAGCATGAAGACAGATTTTTGGTTATAAGGCAAAATGTAATCAACACACAACAGTAGCCTCTTGCAGGTCATCTTGCAAGTCAGCGCCATTCAAGCACAGGTACACAAATATCTCAACAAACTGTGGCAAGATGTCCGCAACAAGTAAGCCTATACGCCTGAAGGACTGTAATCCATGTGCCTTTATCCACAGCTCCTTGTAGAACATGTTTTCAGTGGTATTCTATCCATAAAATTGGACAAGACACCAATGGGCTAATGTACTCTTTACAGATGAGAGCCATTTTAGTCTTTCCTCCGATTCTAGACAACTTGATCTGACATGAAAGTGGTACTGCTTACCATCACGAGAATGTTCTGGAAAGGGATTGATACAGCAGTGCTGGGGTCATGGTGTGGGGAGAGGCATGGATGCACTGAGCGACAACTGGTAAAAGATATTGCAATGAAGTTCTTCAACATCATGTTCGATTATTCTGTGGTGCTGTAGGCGAAGAAATTCGTTTTTATGAATGACAGTGCCACATCACATCGAGGCCAGTTTGCAGTGGAGATACTTCTGGAGACCGAGGATATTAATTGAATTGAGTGGCCAGCACGCTCCCCAGATCTCGGTCCCATAGCACATATTTGGGATGCAATAGGGATACACATTGCTGCTTCCCCCTCCAGAACACAAAGCCTTAGCTTTGCTCTGAAAGAGAAGTAGGCCAGGTTACCTCAAGAACTTTTGAATCACTTAGTGCTAAGCATGGTACGATGTTGTGATAGCTGCATCGCAGTTTGAGGTGGACATATTCCATACTGAAATGGAATATCTCATATACAAGTAGCTAAAAGGTGCTCGACCTTATTAATAAAAATCTCTGGATGAGACAAAGATGCAGAAAGTGTTTACCTTGGCTTTATTATATATTAAAGATACCAACATATATGTGACTTCTGCATTACTTCAACCTTGGTATCTCTCCCAGATCTGGCTCCCACTGATGAGACCTCAATAAAAGTCGAAACCGGTCTGGGTAGTGGCCCTTCTCATTATGCATAGCATTATGCATGTCCGAAATGGGGTGTGCTTTGCATTATGGGATGCATACTAAGACAGGTGATACAAAGTCATTAGCCTCTATATACACATAACTCAGACGTGAATATATTTCATGTGCAAAAAATTGTTTTGCTTCCTTGGTAAAAGGATCAAAACCAAGATTATAAAATTTCTCGGTATCTTTAACGTATAATAAATTATTATAATTTATTATTATTAGGGATTTCAACTATGGGAATATAGGTTAGAAGGAAGTGAGGACACTTGGGATATAGGAATGAAATTTATGCAATTATTAAGGAATAATTACTGAGATGGTATGTGATGGAATATACTACTGGTTTAGGAGTGCTAGATCTAGTAACTGCGTCAGAGAATTTGTCTATAATCAATATGACTATGTTAATACCAGTTGGTGAGAGTGATCATACGGTCTTGACCTGCGAGGTGGCTAAACGTGCAGAATTTTCAGTTAAGAAGGGATATTCGTGGACAGAGCTGGTAAATTTGACAAGCTTGAAGATTGCTTGGATCAGTGCCATGGCAGACTGCATACCTACAGTCAGGAGAGTAAATCAAGTGGGAGTTAAATCAATGAATATCACCGTTAAACTACGGCCTACAAAAAAAAAAAAAAAAAAAAAAAAAAAAAAAAAATTCAAGGAGAAAAGTGACACACATCAAAGGTAGCCAGCAGGGCAAGAAAGGCAAAAGCAGAGTATGAAAGGAAATTAGCAGTCATGGCCAAATATAATCCCAAACAGTTCTTTCACTATGTTACAAGTAGAAGGAAGAACGAATGCCAATGGTAGGGAGATAACTGAATCAGCTGAAATAGAAGAATTACTAGGTGAACGCTTTGCAATTTTATATCATCCAAGTAGAGATAGTACAGTAATGAGAGAAGTAAATGAAATGGAGGTGCATAAGCTTATTACAGAACCTTGATGTGAATACAGTTATGGGATTAGATGGTATACTAGCTTGAGTTTTATGTGAAGGTGCCTTTGACCACATTGTTTAATCTATGTCTTGGCTCTAGGTTAGTCGCAGTGGGATGAAAGAGGGGGAAAATAGTTCTATTGCATAAAGGAGGCTCCAAGACTGACGTTGCAAATCACCAATCAATCAGTATATCAGGAGTTGTCAAAGTACTGGAGAAGTTTGTTAAGAGTAAAATACATACATGGATAGATGGATATGGGATACTGTGTATTGGGCAACATGGTTTTGTGAAAGGTAGGTCGTGCCTCAGTAACTTGCTCACATTTTATAATACAGAGACAGCTTAGTTGGATAAAGGTAATCGGTTTACAGTGATACTGCTGGACTTTGCAAAAGCCTTTGATAGGATACCACATGGAATTCTTATCAATAAACTGCAGGACATAGGGAGATGGATATAAAGTTGAAGTGGATAAGAGGGTGGTTGATGGAGATATCAAAGAGTAATTTATTCAAGAGTAGAGTCCAGAAGAAGGCTTGTGACTAGTGGGGTGATACAGTACTCTATTCTTGGGCTGTTAGTGTTTAATTTGTACATTAATGATGTAGAAATGGATCAGAGAGGAACTGTTCAGCAGAGGTAAATGCTGGTCTTGAAATTCATGCTTACTCTTGTTATCATTCAGGGAGTGAGAGGTGGATTGAAGTCTGATTAGTGGAATAATGAATTACTGACCATTTAAATCTATATATTTAGAAATGTCATCATCATCATCATCAAATTCCTGCCATGTACCCTCAAGGGGTGTACAGGATATGACAGTACTACATGAAAAAATTACATCATTACTAACTTCCTATCTACAATTTTCCTCCAAATTAGTCTGTTACTTGTCAAGACTCCAACATTATCAGATCTTATATTTCTATCGTCTAAGGCACTTTGTACCGTATCAATCCACCTATATCTTGGTCTTCCTCTGGGTCGTTTTCCTGCCAACCTGGCAGAGAACACTTGTTTTGCTAATCTTTCCTCTCCCATTCTATTTAAGTGACCATACCATCTGAGATTAGCTCTGCTAACGCATTCCTGGATGCTGACAATGTCAAGTTCTTTCCTAATATCCTCATTTTTAATATGATATTGCCATTGATGCCATCTGTTCACGCCTCTAATCTTTCTCAGGACTCTCATATCTGCGGTCTCTAGTCTTTGGTCAAGTGTTTTACTTCTGACCCAGCTCTCAGATCCATAAGTTAAAATTGGTTTGAACACAGTCTTGTATACAGCTAATTTAGTGTTCCGACTAATTTCTTTCTTATTCCATATGAATTTATTCAATTGACTTCCCACGATACCAGCTTTGCTGATTCTGTTGTCTATTTCTATATTTAGTTTACCATCTTCAGTAAAAACTGTGCCTAAGTAACTGAAATGTTTTACTTGTTCCACAGGTTCTCCATTCACAACACAGTTGACATTTCCAATGATTCTGCCTATTTTCATTGTCTTTGTCTTTTTATTGCTGACCTTCATACCATATCTATTACAACAGCTATTCAATTTAGTCAGAGAATCTTGCAGACTTGTAGCGGATTTATTTAGAAGTATAACATCATCCGCATAAAGCAAAGAGCTGACATTAACATCTCCAATTCTGATATCAGGTTTAATACCACATTCCTTCATAATGTGATCCATATAGATAATTAATAACAGAGGGGATAATGTACATCCTTGTCTCACACCAGATTTAACATTAAACCATCTTCCTGTACTTCCTTCAATTCTAACTGCTGACTCACAACTCAAATAAAGACTAAGTATTGCTTGATATAATGCCCCATTGACACCATATAACTGCAGCGTATTGAATAGCTTCTCTCTTGGCACCTTGTCATATGCCTTTTCCAAATCGACAAAACTTAAATACAGATCTTTGTTATATTCCCATGCTTTCTCGACTATTTGTCGTAAAGTGAAGATCTGATCCTGACAGCCTCTATTTGGCCTGAATCCAGCTTGTTCTTCACCAAGCTTTTCTTCCACAATTCTTCTCAACCGTTTCTCAAGTATACTCGCATAGATCTTGCCAGGAACACTCAGTAGGGAAATACCTCTGTAATTCTCACATTCAGTTTTATTTCCCTTTTTATATATGGGTACTATGAGAGCTCTACTCCAATCATCGGGAATTCGTCCCTCTGTCCAGGCTTTCTGAACTATGCAGTGCAGCCACTGTAAGACTCTTATACCACCATACTTCAGCATTTCTGGTCGAATATCATCTACTCCTGCTGCCTTTCCACATTTCAAGCCTTTGATGGCTTTTTCTACTTCAAGTATGGATATGTATTCCTGACTGCATGCCTGGTCAGTGTTTTTTATCACTGTGCTGTCATCACTGCTTGTTTCATTTAGCAGTTTTTCAAAGTAATTACTCCATACCTCAAGGATATCTTTTTCTCCTGTTTTCATTTCACCTTTATCATCTCTAATTCCTTTTACAGCACTCTTTCCTCCATTCTTAAGCTTCTTCAACAACCTCCAGAATATTTTGGCACCTTCTTGATATTTATTTTCTATATTCTTGCCAAAGTCCTCCCATGACTTTTGTTTAGCTAGTTTTACACACTGTTTAGCTTTCTTACATTTGCCTCTGTATTCTGTAAGAGTAAAAGCTGACATACTTGCCAGGAACTTTTGATATGCTTTCTTCTTTTCCTTCACTGCCTCTTTAACTTCCTGTGTCCACCAGGGAGTTCTGATTTTTTTATCCTTGCACACAATCTCACCACATGCCTCTCTGGCAGAATCAATCAATGTTTCCTTCAGAGTTTGCCACTGAATCTCCAAGGTTTGATTCCTGTTCTCAAACTCTTTCATTTTCTTTTCAATAATATTTCTGTATTTTAGTCTACAGTTCACATCTGAGAGCTGCTCAACTTTTATTCGCTTTAAAACTTTCTTACATGTTATTCTTTTCAATATGAAATTCAATTTTATTCTGCTCGAGACTAAATAGTGATCACTTCCAATTTCAAATCCTCTGTACACTCTGGTGTCCTGCACCAGGGAGAAAACATCACTATCAACAATAACATAGTCAATGAGACTTTTCTTATTCCTAGCCTCTTCTCTCCATGTGAATTTGTGCACATTTTTATGTTGGAACGTGGTGTTAGTAATAACCAGTCCATGTCCTGAGCAGAAATCCAACAGATATTTGCCATTATTATTAGCTTTGCTCTTTTCTCCAAATTTTCCCAAAATATTTTTGTACGTCTCACAATCATTTCCTACTCTGCTATTTAGAACCCTAACAAGGACCAATTTTTCATTGTGTCAGTTGCTTTTTCTAAAGCTTCAAAAAATTCCTCCACTTCTACCTTAGTAGAACCTTCTGTGGGACCATAGGCACAAATAAGTCTCATTGTCCAGTTCCCCATTCTCATATTTGCCCACATTACTCTACTTGAGACTGACTGCCATTCAAGAAGATTAGCTTCGTATTTTGTGTTGAATACTATGGCTACTCCTTCTTTTCCTTGATTGTCATTGCCTGAATATAACATTTTGTATTTATTGCTCAGAAAGATCTCACCAGTTTTGGTCTTTTTTGTTTCAGTCACCCCTATTATGTCGATCTAGTACTTATCTAATTCCTCAGCTAGCTCCATTTCTTTGCCATTCAGGCTTCTTACGTTGATAGTACCGATCTTTAACTCTGGTGATGTTGAGTTGGGATTTGTTTTCAGATTTGTTCCAGTAGCTGACTTTTCGCTGTTCGCCCTGGTTCCCTGGCGAAAACAACGGGGGCCTTGTTTAACCGGGCGACGCCCCAGCCGGCATGAAATTTTGTCATGTTGTACCATCATTGTTTATTTTGGTTTAGAAATGTTATTTAGAAATGTATGTACATTTAATCATACAAATACAACATTTATTTTACAAATGATATTCTATCTTTTTCAATTTAGTTACTTGAATACAAATTCTACCCTACGGTTCTTCTTTATGAACTAGTCATTAACAGCGTCATAAAAAGTTGGTTGTCACTTAATTTTCCCAAGCAACATGCACACTTGTAAAGGCTGGCTGAAGCTCATTGGCTAGAGCTACTTTGACTGCATATGGTCTGTGTTTAAGACGATGTGAAGGGAGCGGAAATGGCTATGCATGTGCATGAAATCGCAGTGCTGCAGCGAGGACCTGGAAGCTCTGACAACCGAGCAAGCCAAGGTAGCTTTGACTAGACAAGCAAGCATCGGCCAAGATACAACTGAGCAAGCCAAGACTAGACGAGCAAGATACACAACACGAAGCTCGATTATTGCCGCACAAGCTTAAGACGTCTTCTGTCTACAAAAATAAAAACCTAAACGGAATGCTTATAAATGCATGCATTTATTAACAAATAAATATTACTTCTTTCTCAATCAATGAGCTTGTGCAGCAAAAAATGGAGAATTCGCCCCTGCTATTCAGTTGTTTGCAGATGATGCAAAATTCACAAAAATTCGTACTACTATGAAGTTTTGTAAATTTTGTGGATGTAGTATTATCTGAGACCTTCAGGGAGATGACTCATTAAGAAAGGCTATAAATCGCCCTCAACCAGCAGTCATACCTTCGCTTAAATTCATTCATTCACACTAGATGCACTTATTACTCCTAAAGGCAAACTATTCCACTCGCTCATTGCTCTGTGAGAGAAAAACCTAACTCTTACCTCTTTCTTAACTGCGAACAAAATTAACATCCATGGATGTCCCTGTATTCTCTCCCCACCTTCTATATAATTAAAAATTTCATCAGACGATATCCTATAGTTTTTCAAAATATTATTATTATTATTATTATTTGTCACCTCCAGGGAGTCCAAAGACTCATCAAGGATATAGTTTTTATACCTCTATCATATCACCTCTCTTTCTCCTGTTAGCCAGTCTGTAATCCACATATTTGCAATCTGTCCTCATGATCTAAATCCCATAGTAATAATAATAATTATTATTATATGGACTATTCCATGAATACTTGGAATCATTGAGGGAGGCTCTAAACATTGTATTGTAATTTAATTTGTATGAAATTTATAACACATTTTGTGTAATTATTATTTTTATGGCGATTTAGCCTATTTTTGTTTAGGAGTGCCCCTTTTATAATGTCATTGACTTTTTACTCAAATTTTAGTTCATTATTAATGTTTTGTATAGACAGATATATGAAGAATACATAGGGGGAATAATTCTGACATACGTTTGTAGGATGTAGCTGGCTGTCTTCTTATTCAGCGATATACATTCATCTGCTGTTAAAGGAAGGAAGTATGATTAAAAGAAGGGGTGTGTGGAAATATGGGGGTAGAGAGATGTGGGAGAGTTATCGGTGAGGCAAGAAGTATGCAAATTTTTTTGAAAAACCTGTTTGTTTGTTTTTTTATTAAAGGTGGGCTGAGAAAACTTTGGGAGGGGGTGAGGAATAGAAATTTTGGGAGAAGGAGAAGGATATGATGGGATAAGATCAGGGGTGGGAGTAACAGGGTGCAAGTCATTTCGACAGTGCATCGTCTTCAGAGCTCGTGGGAGAAATGCCTCCTAAACTAGGCTAAATAGCCATAAAAATAATATCTTTTGATAATATAGTTTATTAGTATACTGGTAATAAATTTATATCAACATTTGGCTGTAATCATGAAAATTTTTTTTCATATACAGGTATAAATGTAGTTCATCCTTGGCTTTTGGACACCAGTGTATTAGTAATGGTCAGACATCAGTTCCTCTCCACTTATTGGTGTTCACTATATCATAGCAGCAATGTATTGTATATACATCGCATGACTATGTATATACAATACTATGTATTGTATATACATAGTCTTTGCAACACTTGGTGTATGCTCTGAACTTCAGGTTTCTGTTAACCATCATACTAGATCTGTAATCTAAAGTTCAGACCAAATCACGCCTAACATACAATGGCAGCTTCTCATTTTATCTGTCCTCAAAGTCTAAATCTTCTTGAAAGGAAGCCATTAGTAAACTCTCTGCATGAAATACCTATTTTACTAACTTTATCTCTAATCGTTAAAAGGTACTTGTGGCATAACTATAAAACAAAATTACAAGATAACTACAGTAATAAACTTTAATGAAACTACAAATACTGCACACTGAAAATAATGTGCATCATTAGCATGTAGAAACAACAAGCAAATCAAAGAAAACAGGAATAGAAGGTACATACAATTGGTTTACCAATTAAAAGCAGTTGCCACATGCAAGAAATAATGTTAAGATTCTTTATGATGATTACATAAATTGAGAATCTCCCAAACTTTTGGGAAAAAGAGAATTGTTCCAATTCAGGTTAGGCTGATGTAAAAGGGCTTCACAACTTTCAAAAGGAAATTCATATTTAAAGCTCCTTCTGTGGAGAAGAGCTTTATTCCACAGGATAACTGTGTATTTCCACAAGATATTAATTTCTAGTGCATGACAACCATTTTTGATTGTTAAACTAATTGTTGTACGTACCTTGTATTCCTATTCTTTGATATGATCAAATATGATCACAGTAATAAATGTTCGTTAACATTTATTACTGTGCTTATATAATATTATTGTTTTAACTTTACCTCTCAAACTATGTTTAAATAACCAGTCCGTCTTAGCTTAGGCTTTGTCCACATATTCTTGAATGCTAGTGATTCCAGGTAACTTTCTAATATCTTTAATATGACTGCCATTGAGGTTATTAAAATACTTTAGACTAGAAATGTTTTCTTTCCAATTTGTAAATTAAAATTTGTTTGAACACTCTTGTATGTTACTAGTTTAGTGTTTTGGCTAATTTTTCTCTCATTCTATATTTGTTTATCTGGCTTGCAGTATACCAGCTTTTCACATTCTTTTATCTATTTCAATATGTACCATACTTTTCATGTATAAGACGATACTTTTTTTATAAAATTTTTAGACCAAAAATTGGGAGTTGTCTTATACAACCCCCAGTCTGTCAACCGGGGGATAACCGGTTGACAGACCCACGGTTGCCGTGGTGAAACTGCCGGTACTTTTGCGAACAGGCTTCCGCCAATCACTAGCCTTTGTTAACTCTGTCAACTGACATCATTAACGGCTGATTCTGAATAAACCAATCAGAACTCTGAAAGCATTCATACGTCTAACTCGTTGGCAGGGTAAGTTAATGCATTAAAAATATTTTGAGCACTAGCCCATAAAAATGTCCCAAAATAAAAAAACAATTGTCATATTCTTCAAAATTCAAGTTAAAAGTCATCAATTATGCAAAATAACATGGAAATAAAGCTTCAGAGAGACAGTTTGGACCTCCTCCCACTAAGTGTATGATTAGACAGTGGAGAAAACAGGAAGAACAACTACTGAAGATGCCAAAAAAGAAGAGGGCCTTAGGAGGAAAACCAGCAAAATGGCCAAACTTGGAGCAGCGGCTTAAGACTTGGATTATGGAGCAACGCCAGAGTGAGATGTATGTCAACCAAGCTTATTCAATATGAAGCAAAAAGGTTTGCAAGAGAAATGGACATTGTTGATTTCACAGGAAAGGCAAAGTGGTGCTTCAACTTGAGGAGAGAAGGGTTGGCCAAGAGAACACGAATCAAGTTGGCCCAGAAAATGCCACCAGCTTATGAGGATAAAATCCAACAGTTTTACTCCTATATCATAATTCAGAAAAAATATGCTTTTGAACCATGTCAGATTGCAAACATGGATGAGGTGCCTTCCAACAGAACTGTTGATATGATATGAAAGGGGCAAAACAGTGACAATCAAAACAAGTAGTCATGAAAAGACACATTATACTGCTGTCCTTTCATGTTGTAAAGATGGTACCAAACTGCCTCCTGTGCTCATTTTTAAGAGAAAAACGTATCCTAAGGAGAGAGGATACCACCTGGCATTCTTGTCCAGGGTCATAAGAACGGCTGGATGAATGAAGATATCATGGCATTTTGGTTTGCAAAGATTTGGTCCAGAAGACCTGGAGGGCTCTCAAAGAGGCCAGCTTTGTTTGTGTTTGATCAGTTCCAAGCACTTTTAATAGAAAAGACCAAAAGGGTTGCAGTGGATTTGCAAACACAGCTAGCAGTTATTCCACTAGATATAGCCACTAGATATTTCTATTAACCAGCCCTTAAAAACTCTGATGAAAGAAGAATGAAATAAATGGATGCAAAAAAGCAGATAATAACTTGACACCAACAGGAAGAGTGAAAGAAACCAACCGTTACTGAGGTATGCAAATTGGTCCTAAACTCATTGAATGGAGTCAAGCAAAAGGTGGTTGTGAAGTCCTTCAAGAAATGTGGAATTAGCAATGCCATGGATGGAACTGAAGATGATCTCATATATATATATATATATATATATATATATAGACAGTGACTCAGAAGACAGCAATGATGCAGTAGAGGTTGAAGAAAGTGATATGAGTGATGAAGAAAATGATATGCCCAGAACTGAGAGTGATGCATAATTTCCTAGTATGTATCTTAAAAATTATTACCTAATTACTAAATATACTTTGAATATTTAAAAAATATCAAATGTGTTCTGTTTTATGTTTAAAATATTGATTTTCTTAATTTTTGTTTCAAAAAAGTAGGGTTCGTCTTATACATGGAAATATATGGTAATTTGCTGTCTTTGTTAAAAAAAAAATGGTGCCTAAGTAGTGTGCTGAAATGTTTTACTTGTTCTATGGGTTCTCCATCAAGAAGGCAGTTGTTCTTCATGTTCCTTCCCATTTTCATAGTTTTTGTTGCTGAGTTTCATACCTATTTACAAGAGCCACTTTGTGTGAATTTAGTATACCAAATTTCACAAAATCCAAGGATATCACTGTGTCTACTTTATCCAACACATTCATCATTTTATCATAAAAAGCAAGACCTACTTCTACCAATTCAGATTGGCTATCACATAGATCAGTATCTCAAACCAAACCAATTTTGTCCTTCATTGATGAGCATTCATTGTGGTAACATCATGGTTGGAGTGGTAACTTTAATTTAAAATTAAATAATCTAATTATAGGAATCTCTTAAGGGTCAAAGACCTTCATGTAGCCTGTTAAGGAATGCAGAGAACTGACCGAGGCTTCTAACACTCATCTTCTAATGGTATGCCTCATAAAGTGGTACAGTAATATAACAAAATAAAACAGATTGTGAAAATCACATGAATTGCTCTACTGCTCCTAGTAAAATTTATGTAAGAATATTTAAGAGGTTAAGAAAAACTGGGAAAGATAAAGTTGGATAAAAACAAGCTGGGTTTAATGGTGAACACAGGTTGTCAAGGTCAGATTTTCACTTTAAGATAAACAGTGGAGAAAATCAAGGCAATATAACAAGGATTTGTGCTCAAGTTTTGTAGATGTGGAAAAACATATATGACAAAGCAGCAAGAGGAAAGCTGTTCAAAACACTAGGAATTATATAGTGTAAATGGGACATATTTAGTAATACATAGTCTGTGTTTGAGTTATAAGTCAGCAGTTAGAATTTATTGTTGATTTTCATACCAAATTTATTAGACCAGTTGAACAATTTAGTTTAGGAATCCTGCAGGCTTATACTGGATTTATTTAGGAGTAAAACATCTGCAAAAGTAAAGAGCTGGGATTAACATCTCCAATTTTGATATCAGGTTTAATGCCACATTCCTTTATAATGTGATCCATCAGGTTTGAGGTCAAAATCAGGTGTGAGATAATGTGCATTCTTGTCTCACACCTGATTTAACCTTGAACTTAAATTTATGCAAAATTAATGCAGAAGTGCTGAGGCATTTGGAGAGACTGAGGGCAGAGAAACTAGAATTGCACAATGAAATGTAGCAGAGATAGCCTCATGGCTTGAGAAATGAGAGGAAGTACACTATATTACAGAGCCAGGTGGGGTATGAGGGGAGTAATAATGGCTATATGGATACTGGCAATACACTTGTTTTTCTATATACAAATGCTAGGGGCATTAGAAATAAAGGGAATGAGTTTGTGGCATTAATTGACTCAGCCTATTCAAAGGTTGATGGTATCAGTGAAACTTGGTTAACTGAGGAGAATGTTCCAACAGGGATAGAAATCGAAGGGTGTAGCATATTTCGGCAGGATAAACATAGTGGTAGAGTGTTCTCATAAGAAATGAATTGTGCCCCCTCAGGGTGGAGAATCACAGTAGAGATGATACTCCTGGCTTTGAGAGTATATGTTGTGAGATAGATGTTTATATGACAAAATATTTAGTGTGATGTTACTACAAACCAGGGAATATAACTAGCAATGAGCAGGAAATGTTTAAGCAAATTAGTTTGGCAATTGTAAAGTAAGTGGAGGGAACATGAGGATCAAGAATTTCAGATTTGGTCATAGCATCAGAGGCTCTGATTGTGATCGAGACATCATACTTGCCCCCCAGTGGCCACTCTTAGTCAGGACCAAGAGTGGCCACTTAGTCCTAACTTAGAGGATGAGTAGGCTTGTGAAGGTATCAAAACAGAAAGAATATGTGGAATTATAAGGTAGGCAACTATCATAGACATAAAAACCAGCTTACAGCAGTGCAATGGATGAAAGAATTTGAAGAGTGGTCATTAGCACATAGAAGATAATTAAGAAAAAGTTGTTGACAGCAATGCAGATTGTATACCTCGAGTGAAGATAAAGCAATTTTGAATCAAATTGATGACAAGTTTTAAAATGAAGTAAGGTTGAGCAGCTCTCTGCAGGCTGAAATGCACAAATATCATTGGAAAAAAAAAAAATTCAAGATTTTGAAAACAAGAACCAAACTTTGGAGATTCAGTGGCAAACTCTGAAGAAAATTTGATTGATTCAGCCAGAGAGGCATGTGGTGAGGTTGTCTGTAAGGACAGAAAACTCAGAACTCCATAGTGGACTCAGGAAGTTAATGAGGCAATGAAAGAAAAGAAGAAAGTATATCGAATGTTCCTGGTAAGTAAGTCAGCCTGTTCTCTTAGAGAATATAGAGAAAAATGTAAGAAAGCAAAGCACTGTGTAAAAAAAAATAAATAATAAATTTTAGCCTATTTTTTCTACCCACTACCAGGTGAAGGCCTCTCCCATTGTGGGAGGTTTTGGGTCTACTGCTCCCATGGTGACCCAGTCCATATTGGGAGAGGACATAACAAACATCCATGCCTACGTGGGATTCAAACCCACAGCCTGTTGGCTGGGAAGCGGATATGCTAACCACTCAGCCAGCCAGGCCGGTCCTGTGTAAAACTACCTAAACAAAAGTCATGGGAAGACTTTGGTAAGAACATAGAAAATAAATATCAGAAAGATGGCAAAATATTCTGGAGGCTAATTAAAAGTTTAGATATGGAGGAAAAAGTACTGTAAAAAGAATCAAAATTAATAAAGGTGACATGAAAACTGAAGATAAAGATATTCTAGTTTGGAGTAATTACTTTGAAAGACTGCTAAATGAAACAAGCAGTACCAGCATGATGGTAGAAAACTCCCAACAGGAATGCAGTCAAGAATACATATCCATACATGAAGTAGAAAAAGTCATTGAAAACATGAAATGTGGAAAGGCAGCTAGAGTAGATGAAATTCAGTCAGAAATGCTCAAATATAGGGATATAAAAGTTTTACAGTGGCTGCATTCCATAATTCAGAAGGCCTGATCAGAGGATCAATTTCCAAATCATTGGAGCAGAGCTCATCGTACCATCTATAAAAAGGGAAATAAAACAATGTGAGAATTACAGAGTTATTTCCCCACTGAGTGTTTCTGGTAAGATTTAAGCAAGTATACTTGAGAAATGGCTAAGAAAAATTGTGGAAGAGAAGTTTGGTGAAGAACAAGCTGGATTCAGGCCAAATAGAGGTTGTCGGGATCAAATTTTCACTTTATGACAGATAGTTGAGATTCCCTTTCAATTGTGGGAATATAACAAGGATTTGTTTTCAGTTTTGTTGCTCTTGAAAAGACATATGACAAGGTGCCAAGAGGAAAGCTTGTCAAAAAGCCACAGTTATATGGTGTAAATGGGACATTATATCAGGCAGTACAGTCTCTATTTAAGCTGTAAGTCAGTAGTTAGAATTGGAGGAGTAGGTAGATGGTTTGAGCTAAAATCAGGTGTGCAACAAGGGTGCACGTTATTTTCACTGTTATTCAATTCGTTATCTATATGAATCGCATTATGAAGGAAAGTGGTATGGGTTTGTAATGACATTATGCAAGGATAACTGGTGTGTAAGGGGATAGTGAAGTGCATATATACAAATGCCAGAAGTAACAGAAATAAAGAAGAGAAGTTTTGGGCATTGTTGACTCAGCTTGGTCACTCAGCTTGGCTAAAAATTATCAGCATTAGTAAGACATGGTTGACAGAAAATGATATAGTGACATAATGTAAAGGGGTACTTGTGTTTTCAACGAGGACAGAGAGAATAAGATAAGAAGAGGAGTATTGCTGATAATAAATGAACTTCAACTAAGAAAAATATAAGTTAAGGATGATTTTAGGCCTGAAAGAGATGGTTCATTTAAGGCTATCTGGTATGAGGAGGCCAATTTGACATTGTTGGTTACTGCTATAGACTTCGGATCCACAGCAAGATGCAGGTGCCATGCACAAGCAGATAGTGCAGATGGAGCAATAATTATGTGGAACTTCTACTAGGGATATAGACTGGAGGGAAGAAATGGCATATGGCAAGATGAAAATGGAAATTATGCAGTTACTAAAGGATACTTACCTGAAAGAGCATGTGATTGGGGGTGGGGGTGTCTGGGGTTTGAGAGCATTGGATCTGGTAACAGCATCAGAAGATGTCTCCATAACCATGGTAGTAAACAGATTGCATTCAACCAGGGAAAGTTACAATGCAATCTTGTTGTGGAAAGTTGATAAGCATATTAATTGATTGCCAGCCTGGTTGGCCGAGTGGTCAGCATATCCACTCTCCAGCCAAAAGGCTGCAGGAATCCTGCTTTGGGCATGGATGTTTGTGATTGTCTGTGAAAACATAGTGGTGGTGGTCGGCAGTAGATGATGAAGGTAGTTGCAGTTAGTGGAGTAGTAGCGGCAGAGAGTTGTGGAGTGGGTGCCCTCCCTCGATGAGTCTGGTCTCCCTGGAGGTGTTATGTAATAATAATATTGAATTCTCAATCAAGACAGTTTATGATGAATTTCAAAACAATGATG
Organism: Typopeltis vanoorti; assembly: GCF_054136105.1. Taxonomy (NCBI): domain Eukaryota; kingdom Metazoa; phylum Arthropoda; class Arachnida; order Uropygi; family Thelyphonidae; genus Typopeltis; species Typopeltis vanoorti. The sequence continues at coordinate 146,502,724 of NC_143556.1, forward strand.
AATTATAACAGTGTTTTTTTTTTTTTTTTTTTTTTTTTTTTTTTTTTTTTTTTGTTGCTGTGGAGCGAGTAATAGTAAGAATGATTATGGAAATTATAATTAATCAGTGTCAATTGTAGGAAGGTAACAGAAGCAAAATAAATAGTTCAGTTACTAAGTGATCACTTTGTGAGAGAGTGTCACCCAGGTGGAGACTTTGCAGTTGCTAGTATGACTGACACATACATAAGAAATGAGGAAGGAAAAGTGGAGGTGCTCTGCATATTGAAAAATATCAATGTGAATACAGCATTAGAACTGGATGGAATGTGCAGGAGAATTGGCAGTGCCTCTGACAAAGTTGCTTAATCTGTTTGTTAAAGGTTGCTCCAAGACAAGTAGCAAATTACAGACCAATGTATCTCAGAAGTGGTGATTAAAGTATTGGAAAAGTTGATTGAAGATAAAATTCAGAAATGGGTGGATAGGTCTACAATACTCTACAGGAAGCAGCATAAGGTCCTGCCTTAGCAATTTATTCACATTTTAGAATAAATGTGACAGCAGAGTTGGATAAAGAAAATGGCTACACCATGATACTGCTGGACTTTGTAAAGGCATTTGTCAGAATACCACATGGAAAACTATTACATAAGTTGGAGCAAATGGGAATGGATATAAAGTTAGTGGCATTGATAAGGGGATGGCTGATAGCCATCCCCTTACCAGAGAATAGTATATGGAGTTGAATCTAGGAGAATAAGGGTGGCCAGCAGAGTGCCTCAAGGTTCTGTACTAGGGCCAGTACTGTTTAATTTGTATATTTACGATACAGGGAATGAATTATAGGGAAGAAGGATATTCAGTGTGTTTGCTGATGATGCAAAACTGAGGAAAACACTTGATAAAGGTGATGCAGATATACTGTGGGACGATTTAAATAAACTGCATTGAGGACTAGGATAATGGTTAATTATTATTATTACATACTCCATGGAGTTGGCAAACTCTTCGTGGGAGGTTCAATCAATTGAGAACATATTTATCATATAGAATCTTAAAATCCTTAACACTCCTTGAATTAACATATTCTGGTAATGCATTCCATTCACTGACAATTCTCCATGTAAAAAATCTACTCCTCGCCATACTTTTACACAACTTCCAGTAATAACCTCTAGTTCTTCCACTCTAACCATCTACTCGTTTTATAATCCCCTCTGGATTAATCTCATAAAATCCTCTAACCAACTTAAACGTCTTTATCATATCACCTCTCTTTCTCCTATCCACCAAACTCTGCAATCCACATTTCTTCAACCTCTCTCCATAGCCAGCATTCCAAAGTCCCAATATTTTCTCAGTCACTTGTCTCTCCATTAGACCCTCTCCAATGTCTCCACATCACATTGAACGAGCACTGATAAAGTATTTGTTCAATAACTCCACTATATTCTTTGCAGCTGTTAGTCTGCTGCCATGACTATCCACCAATGTTAATCTGCTATAATTATTCTTCCTCTTGCTTGCCATGTATTAGGAAAAATTCCCTCGAGTTAACCTTGGTCTGGCCAGCCAATTTCTTCTTATACGGCACGTTTTCTTTCTTTACCATGATCATCACCTTTCTAACCTGCACTTTATACTCTTCGTAGGTCTGATCACCAACTGTCTTGTACCTCCTCCATAACATTTTCCTTTCCAGCACAGCTTCCTTAATTTCACTGTTCATCCATTTCACTCCTACTCTATTTACTCGGTTAACCCTTGGTATGCAGTCATACATTGCTTTTGTTAGATACTGCCTTGTGACTTTGCATGCATTGTCAACATCTTTTCAGCTCATCTACCCAACATACTGATGCTAACTGACTACAGAGCTTCCTATAATCACCTGCTTTAGCAAAGGTTTGTCGATTGGTAGAGCCTCTGCTACTAATGGCTCAGCAAACAATTAAGGAAGTTTGAGCACGGTTAGTAGTTGGAAGGGGATCAATCGTTTGATGCTGTTGGCACACTCTCCCTCGATGAGTCTTTGGACTCCCTGAGGTGTCACATAATAATAATACTTCCACGTGTATCCATTTTGGGCAGTGACTTTTTCTTGTTTCATCACTTTCCAAGCAAGTACTTCATGATCACTCTTACCAACCAGCAGCAGTGTCAACACTTCATTAACAACTACATCTTGTGAAGTTATCACCAAATCCAAAACATTAAAAGCCTCTAGTTGCTTCAACATGCTGCTTAAGATACTTGTCTCTCAGAAATTCTCCAAACTCGCTCTCCTTGTTCCCATACACTATCACCTTCCTTCCAGTCTATATTCCTGTAATTAAAGTCTCCCATCAGGATCACCTTCTTTTTACATGGCAACTAATTTGCCTAAACATTTCACAATCGGCATTCCCTGGCCTATAACATATCCTATAACAGCATCCATGCATGCACTATCAACTTTCACACTTTGCAGATCCAATTCCTCTGCAATCATTAACAGCACTTCCCCTCCTCTTTTCACATTTCTGTTCTTCCAGAAAAGTTATATATCCTTCTAGTTCTATTCCTGACATCACGTCCTCCTCGGACAACCAAGTTTTGTTTATTCCACTGATTTTTGGGCATACCGTCTCAATTAACGTAACTAACTCAGCTCTCTTATTTAGAATGCTCCATACATTTGTGTATAAATAACAATTGCTATGTGTTTGAGGCCATTCTATCACCACCAACATTTAATGTTACAAAATGTAAGGGTATGCACTTCCAGCTGATTGGAAAGATTACACACACTATCACATTCATAACACTGGAATGCAGGAAATTGATGAGGCTAGAGATTTGGGGATAGTGATGGACAGAGAGAGTTGAATTTCACAAGGCATATTGCAAAAGTTGGCAAAATAGCTCAACAGATTACATGGATGTTGAAAAACACGCTAATAAGTAAATGCTGTAATAAAAACATTTGATACAACAATTAATGCAAATAATGAGAGGATGACCACAGAAATTTTGGAAACTTTAGAAGAAAAATAAGCTACAAAAAATACTCTGAACAGAAAATACAGAGGAAAATAAGCAACATTATAAAAGATTGAAAAACAAAATAGATAGAATGTACAGATCTGCTAAAAATGTGTGTTTAGAAAAAAAAGCAAAAACGTGTGAAGAAAGCAATAAAAAGAATGATAGCAAGACTATCGTTCTTGCTATATTGGTTTCGTATTATTGAAATATTTTTATTGAAAATATTATTGAAACTAGAACAATTAAAGAGATTAAAAAAATTTGAAAAGAATATTACTAGATACTTTTCCATAGATATTCGTTTCATTAGATACTCAAATTGGCTTAGCAAGCTCAATATTGCGGGAGCTTGGACATTCGGTAGTATTGAAGCGGGAGTTAAGCCAGAAGGCAAAGCTGGCTGTCTTCAATACAGTCTATGTCCCCATCCTCACCTATGGTCATGAGAGTTGGGTAATGACCGAAAGAATGCGGACACGAATCCAAGTGGCTGAAATGAGGTTCCTTCGAGAGGTTGCGGGGCTGACAAAACTCGACAGAGTCAGAAGCTCTGCAATTCGGGAAGCCCTCAATACTCAACCGCTGCTTATCCGTGTTGAGAGATCACAGTTACGCTGGTACGGGCAACTGGTCAAAATGCCACAAGAGAGGCTCCCTCAGCAGGCCCTCTTTGCCAAGCCAGAGGGTCGGAGACCACTTGGAAGGCCAAGGACTCGCTGGATAGATTATATCCAAAACCTTGGGTGGACACATTTGGGAATCCCACCAGAACACCTGAGCTTGGTGGCAGAGGATCGTGACCATTGGAAGTTCCTCTTGCAGCTTTTGCCCCCACATCCCAATTAGGAAGAGTGGGCCTTGAAGATGTATGTATGTACTTTTCCATAGGGAAGAAAACTGGAAAAACACGAATGAAGAGAACAGAAAGAGAAAAAACACCATTCATAATAAAAAGAAATTTTTGAACGCAATAAAACAAATGAACTTGTCTAAGTCATATGGTCATGATGAACTTTCTACTGAACTGTAGAAATATGGTGGCATAGCAGCCGTCAATTTCCTGCTTGAACTTTTTAACCAAATATGGCTGTCTTCCAGTACTCTGGAAGACAGCCATCATAATACCAAATCTCAAAAAAGGAGATAAACGAAGGTGTGAAAATTAGAGACCCATTATATTGATAAGTCATAGCTATAAAATCTTCACATGCAGGATTTGGACCTGGAAGGTCTATCATAGGCCATATTTTTACTGTTAATAGCCTGGCTAAAAAGTACTGGACATACAATTTACCTATATACTGCAGTTTTATTGACTTCAATCAAGTATTTGATTCTATTGATAGGAACAAAATTATAAACATCTTAAAATCTATGATATTATTGGAAGTTTTTCCACTTGGTTATATTATAAATTAAAGATACCAAGAAATTATATACTTGGTTTAATCCTTTAACCAAGTGTAAGCAAAAGCACACAGTTTAAACCTGAAGTATTTTCAGGACTCGGGCAACTCGTATATAGAAGCTAATGACTTAACATCACTTACCTTAGTATTCCATAATGCAAAGCATATCCTTGCGGACATGTATAATGCTATGCATTATGGGAAGGGTGACTGCCCAGACCGGTTTCGACCTTAATTGAGGTCTCATTGGGAGCCAGACCCAGAGGTGATACTAAGGTTGAAGTAATGCAGAAGTCATATTTTCATATACGAGTAGCCAAATGGTGTCACACCTTATTATTAAATTACTCTAGATTAGAGATAGTTGTTGAAAGTTTTCCATCTATGATGTTAGATTCAGAACTCATCATCATCAAATTCCTGACATGTACCCTCGAGGGATGTACAGGTTGGTATGATAGTACTACATGAAAATCTTAGATCATTACTAACTTGCTATCAACAATTTTCCTCCAAATCAATCTGTTGTCTGCCATGATTCCAACATTATCAGATCTCATATTTCTGTCTTCTAAGACACTTTTTACTGGATCAATCCACCTATATTTTGGTCTTTCTCTGGCTCTTTTTCCTGCCAACCTGGAAGAGAACACTTGTTTTGCTAATCTTTCCTCTCCCATTCTGTTTAAGAATGGAAGAGGAAAGATTAGCTCTGCTAACACATTCCTGGATGCTAAAAATGGCAAGTTCTTTCCTAATATCATTTTTAATATGATATTACCATTGATGCCATATGCTCATGGCCCTAATCTTTCTCAGGACTCTCATATCTGTGGTCTCTAGTCTTTGGTCAAGTGTTTTATTCCTAACCCAGTTCTCAGATCCATAAGTTAAAATTGGTTATACAGCTAATTCAGTAATTTCTCTTATTCCACATAAATTTATTCAGCTGACATCCTACCATACCGGCTTTGTTGATTCTATTGTCTGTTTTCATATTTAATTTACCATCTTCACTAAAAATTGTGCCTAAGTAGCTGAAATGTTTTACTTGTTCTATAGGTTCTCCATTCACAATACAGTTGATATTTTCAATGTTTCTGTTTATTTTCATTGTCTTTGTCTTGTTATTGCTGATTTTCATAACAAATTTATTACAACAGTTATTCAATTTAGTCAGGGAATCTTGTGGACTTGTAGTGGATTTATTTAATAATATAACATCATCTGCATAAAGTCAAGCGCTGAGATTAACATCTCCAATTTTTAAATCAGGTTTAATACTGCTTTCTTTCATAATGCAATCCATATAGGTAATGAATAACAGAGAGATAATGTACATACTTGGCTGACATCAGATTCAACATCAAACCATCTTTCTGTACCTTCTTGAATTCTAACTGCTGACTTACAACTCAAATAAAAACTAAGTGTTGCTTGATATAATGCCCCATTGACAATATAACTGTAGTGTTCTGAATAGCTTTTTCCCTTGGCACATTGTCATGTGCCTTTTGCTGGTCTACAAAACTTAAATACGGATCTTTGTTATATTCCCATGATTTCTCAACTATTTGTCATAGTTGAGAAATCGTGACAAATATAACTATTTGTCATAAAGTGAAAAGATTCAGAACTACAAACTTTTATTCCAAAATATTAATAAAGATACTAAACCAACTGTCAAATTTAATAAAATAAAAACAGACAAATTCAAAGTAGAAAAAGGAGATATGCAGGTTGTTCATTCACCAAATTTATTTATTATCTGTCCTGGAGAAATATGCAAATCCATAGTTGAAGAATCAGGTCTACAAATAAATTGCATGAATATCCATATCAAAGATGCAGATGATATTATTATTCTTGTAGAATCTAAAGAACAATTAGAAAAAAAAAAGATAAATAAACATCTTTTTACAATAAAAATGAAGAGTGCAAAATTTTTGGAATGAAAATCAATCTAAGCAAAACTAAAACAATGAAAATAGGAAGAGATGGGGGGGGGGGGAATTCATTAAATTTAGAAAATCATAATTGCACAAGTAAAGCAATTTACATATTTTGGCAGTGTCATTACTCACAACCTCGACAACACAAACAGTAAAATACAGACTCAACAAAGGCTGGTCTAATATGAATAAATTAAAGAAAATATGGAAAAATAACAGCATTTCGAAAAGCCTCAAACTAAAACTCTATGAAACCATTATAGAGTAAACTACAGCAATATGGAGCCAAGACTTGGACACTCGATCAGAAAGAAATAGAGAAAATCAGGGCATTTGAAATGAAATGCTTAAGAAAAATAAGACTCACTGGTCAGAACACAAAACAAATGAGCAAATCAAACATGAATTAAAGTATAGAGTACCATAGCTATAATTCATAAACAGCAATTATGATGATTTGGATACCTTGTCCTTTCAAAGATTACCAAATATAGTCTTGAATGGAATCACTGGACAAAGACTATCAAGAAGTAGACCAAAAAGAACTTGGCTATAGAAGGAAAGGTCAAAATTATCAAGTGTCAGAGAGATGACAGAGATTGAAGAACCGGATGGCAAAGATTTGCATATAAGGGCCTCAGCCCGTCATCTGATGGATGGGGAAGAAAATTAAAGGCAGATAGATTTTATACCTTTTTATAATTATTATTATTATTACCACGGGCTACTCCAGGAGTCCTTAGACTCATCGAGGGAGGCCCTAAACATCATGTTCACACAGCTGTTCAACATTCTCACAGTATCTATCATACCTTGCCTTGAACTCGCTCACTGTCATAGCACCCACAACAGACTCTGGCAGCTTATTCCACTCATTTACCACTCTAAAAGTAAAGAACCCAGCTCTAACACCCCTGCTAACCACGCTCTTGCCCAGCTTCCATGGGTGTCCCCTAGTTCTCCCACCACCAGTCCTGATCTCAAAAATATCCTCTGAATTAATCCTATGGAATCCTTTTAGCAATTTGAATGTCTCAATCATATCTCCCCTTTTCCGCCTATCAACTAGTTTCTGCAACCCACAAATCTTCAACCTGTTCTCATATGGTTCATTCCATAGACCTGCTATCATCTTAGTCACTCGCCTCTGGATCCTCTCAACCTCCTCCCCATCAAGAAGGAACCGAGGTGACCAAATCTGGGCACAGTAGTCGAGATGAGGTCTTATCAGGGCTCGGTACAGAGGTACGATAACTTGTTTTTCTCTGCTCGTCAAGGTATTTTTCAACAACCAAGTGAGTTGATGAGCTGATTTAGCTACTTTCGCAATGTGCCCCCTAAACTTCATCTCCCTATCCACCAACACTCCCAAGTCCCTGGCCTCATCAATCTCTTGGAGTACAGTTCCACCAATGTGGTATACTGCTGCTAATCTTTTCACTCTGAAATGCATAACCTTACATTTTGTCACATTAAATTGACATCTATTCTCCTTAGTCCAGAACTCCAATCTATCTAAGTCATCTTGCAAGACTTTGACATCTTCTGCATTCACTATCGCCCTACCCAACTTTGCATCATCAGCGAACAAATGAACTGTCCCACTTAGACCCTTCCCTATATCGTTAATGAACAGATTAAACAGCAGTGGTCCAAGAACAGAACCCTGTGGCACACCACTAGTCACAGGTTGTTTTTTGGACTCTACTCCTGAATAAACTACTCTTTGATATCTCTCCATCAACCACCTAGCTATCCATCTCACCAACCCTATATCCATTCCCATATGTTGTAGTTTACGGATTAGAATTCCATGTGGTATCCTGTCAAAAGCCTTTGCCAGGTCCAGCAGTATCACTGTAAACCCATTTCCCTTATCCAGTTCAGCCGTCACCTTGTTATAAAACTTGAGCAAGTTACTGAGGCATGATCTACCCTTCACAAAGCCATGCTGTCCTCTGTACAGTATCTCATTTTCACCAATCCATTCCTGTATTTTTCCCTTGACTACTTTCTCCAAGACCTTGACAACGACTCCTGATATGCTGATCGGTCGGTAATTTGCAACCATAGTCTTGGATCCTCCTTTATGCAGTGAAACTATTTTCCCCTCTTTCCATGCCTTCGGGACTAAGCCAGACCTGAGACTCAGATTAAACAACATGGTCAAGGGCACTGATAATTCATTAGCCGCTTCATGCAAGACCCGTGCCGGTATACCATCCAATCCCACAGATGTATTCACATTAAGGTTCTGTAATAGACTATTCACCTCCACTTCATTCATCACAATTCCCATATAAACTAATGGTTCCTTCATTTTTTCAAGATCACCACCTGGATGATATACTTTTGCAAAGTGCGCGCTCAGTAACTCCACTATATCGTCTGGTTCAGTGAACTCTTTACCATCGTCATTCCTTAAAATCATTTTGCCATGTACAGTTTTTTTCTTGCTTGCAGCATATTGAAAGAACTGTTTGGGATTCTCTTTTGCTTGCATAGCTAGTTTCCTTTCATAATCGGCTTTTGCTGTTTTTACCACACTCGTTACCCTTCTGGCCTGTACTTTATACCGTTCGTGTGCCTGCAGGTCACCCCTTTCTTTAAATTCCCTCCATAGTTGTTTCTTTTTTTGCAGCTCAAGCTTAATGGTGTTATTCATCCATTTAACCCCTCCTTGTTTCACTATTCGGACCTTAGGTATACAATCAGCCATAACCTCCTGTAAATGCTCTTTGATCACTTCCCATGCTCTATCGACGTCCAGCCCTTGCAGTTGTACATGCCATGGCACTGATCCAAGCAATCTCCTAAGCTTGTCATACTTGCCAGCACGGTAATTCCACATATACCCTGTCTTAATCACAAATTTCACACCTTTAGCCACCTCCCAGGTCAAGACCTTATGATCACTCTCACCAATAGGTGGCAACATGGTCATATTCATTACAGTCAAATTCTCAGATACTATTACCAGGTCAAGCACTCTCGCACCCCTAGTATTTTCAATTACATGCTGTTTCAGATAGTTATCCCTTAATAATTGAATAAAATCCATTTCCTTCCTCACATGTGTCCTCTCCTCCTTCCAATCAATGTTACCATAGTTGAAATCCCCCATAATAATTACCCTCCTTCCACTCATTTCATCAATTTGTTTATGCATACCATCTCCACCATCTATTCCATCACCTGGTCTATAGCAGCACCCAACTGTATATTTTATTCTGCCAGTATCAATCTCACACCAAATAGCCTCAAATGAGCTCCTTTCACTATCCTGCAATACTTCAATTCTCCTTAGCTGCAGTTCATCAGCTATCATCAATAACACCCCTCCCCCAATTTTATTCTCTCTGTCCCTCCTAAACATACTATAACCTACACATTCTATCCCACTAACTATATCATCTTCCGTCAGCCATGTTTCACTAATAAAGGCTATGATTTGGCCACATCTTGATTACTATGCACAGATTTGGTCACCTGTGTATCAGGAGGTGGTGGAGAGGATCTAGGGACAAATAATCAAGCTGGTGAAAGGTCTAAAATGCTCCCTATGAGAAGAACAGATTGAAGGTGTGCAAGTCGCAAAGTTTAGTTTACGGGGAAAAGAGGGGGACGTGATAAAAAATTATAAGTTACTAATGGGGTTCTATAAGATGGAGACAAGAAATATTTCAATAGATTACAAATAGAGAACTACTCATCATCCCTGGAAGATGTGTTTGAAATACCTTCTAGTAGCACCTGTGAATGAGGTTCTGCTTATCTATCTAACTGATCACTTGAACCAGGATAGCCATCATTCCAGATGTACCCATATCCTTTATCATTAAGCTACTATTGTCACGTATAGATAGTGCCAGATATAAGGCTGTTGTGGCCCCTAAGCTATAACTTTTAACAGGGGCCCCATATCTGAGTAATTTTAGGTTATCTATACTGAGGCTGCTTGTAATACAAGGCCCTATGCCATATCTTGTCTAGTTCATTCATAAACCCAGCCGTGTGTGTGTGTGTGTGTGTAGAACAAGCAATAGGTTATAAGTTAGGCTCTCCAAATGATACTACATACACTTATTTGATGTCTGTTACATCCTGTGTGATATGACATAATGCAGGTAGCACAGAATGAGGAACTAATGCTTATGTATCTCTACTGTTATTATTTTTTTATATTCATCCTATTCATGAGAGGTACAGAAAATTAAGTTACAACCAACTTTTTAGGTCGATGTTATTGGCCAGTTCATAAAGAAGAACCATAGGGTAGAATTTGTATTCAAGTAGCTAAATTGAAAAAGATAGAATATCATTTGTAAAATACATGTTGTATATGTATGATTGTGATTGAAGTCTGATTAGCGGAATAATGAATTACTGACCATTTAAAACTATAAATTTCTAAATATATAATTTTAAATAGTAATTCATTATTCTGCTAATCAGACTTTAATCACACCTCTCACTCCCTGAATGATAAGAGCAAGCGTGCGTGAATTTCAAGACCAACATTCGCCCCTGCTTTTTCACTTATAAATTAAACACTTAATATCTTGATAGCATTGGAGTGACCTGTTCAAACTTTTGAAACAGTATACTATTAGTATCGTTTTTTCCCAATCGATTATTATTCTTGTTAATTAGGTTTTCCATTTCTTCTACTATACTTTTTACTACTTATTGTGAAAACAACTGACATGTTAACAAAAACTTCTGATGTTTCGCAAGTAAGATCTCGAACTATCGTAGTTCAAAGGCTTGCTCTGTATTGATTAGAAACGTACATGTGATACTAGTGTAGAACAATTGCCCCACCTAGCGATTGAAGACTGTTATGAATAACTTCTTTTAGAACAGCAAACTGTACAACACTCTTGAGATTCTTCGTTAATTCTTTCAATCCAGTTGATTTTTCAGCCCGTTTTTTCTGCGTGCTGGACTCTGAGTGGTAATGGCTTTACCACGATGTTTCTTTGATATGACTGCTGATGGCGAGCCTCTCGGCCGTATCGTGTTTGAGGTAGGTCTTCCGCATGGCATTATACTGACGAGCCGGTCTTAAATATATAATTCATATTAGAGGTATTTATTCGTTACGAATGGATGTAAGCATGGAATTTGTGCCCTTGAGGTACACGATCAGTTCTTAATGTTTAGAACTATCAATATGAAAGAATATTCAATTAAGCGTAATTAGTCATCAATTCTCACATCTCCAAAAGGATAGATATCTACATTATGCGTTCTCCTGTTATACTCGTCTATTATAATAAGCGTTTAAAAATTTATTTTAACAGGAAGCAAAATTTTACATTTCGACAAAATCACGACTAAAATACCTTGCTTACTTCAGTTAGAATTTTCATATAGCATTGGTTTAATTTCATATGAGTCATAATGATAGTTTCAAAGTTTTCGATTGCAGTTTCTAAGTAAACTATGTGTGTTTCATTGCGAAACTATCCAAATGAATTACGGGACCATCCCATGCAGTTTTTATGCAGGTTGCTGCTTCCGGTGATGCGGAAACGTGCTATAACGAACAATGCATAACTTATCTGCATAAGTCTGACAGCTACAAATAGTACCATGTATACACTGGTTAATATATGTTATAAGTCCCATAGCGGCAGTAAACCAAGCTGGTTTACACCTAACCGTTGATGTTCTGTCCGATATGCGAAAGAGTGAACTATTGCGATCAAATATTAAGTAACCACCTGCGATTGAAACCGGTTTACATGGAGGGGGAGCTATTCGTTCATGTTCACTGCGAAGTGATATAATGCGGCTGTTGTAACATTTCGTCGATTGGTGAATAGCTCTACGTTCATAGTTTGTGTCATTGCACGGTTAAATAGTAGTGCCTTCTAGTGGTATTATTTTATTTTCATTGCAAGCTGTACGTGACGTCCTGAATTCATCGCGGGAAAAAAAAAAAAAAAAAAAAAGAAACATCAAGCAATCGAAGTAAAACTAGTGCAATATGATTTACTGCACTGCAGCATGTGACCAAATAAACACTGAAAAGAATCTTAAAATTAAGTATTCTTGAACGCAGGTCTGGTTTAACAAAAATGTTGCATTACAGCACGCTTATATTAAATACATATCACAACGTTTGATTTTTGTTTGTAAATTTTACTTGGCACAACTGAATCATCGTCCATTGGTTCTCTTATCTGTTGATACCTTCAGAATGCAGATTGTTGAAGGAAGTAATGTGAATGGTGAAAAAGTGGAACGCGCCAATACTAGATTGCTTATCCCAGACCGGTTTCGACCTTTATTGAGGTCTCATCAGTGGGAGCCAGGCTAGAAATAGTAAGATTTTAGTAATACAGAGCTTATAAGTATTTTACCAGAACAAGTTACCATAAGGTGTTTTAACCTTATTAAATAAAAATCTCAGGAGGAGATATAAATGTAGAAAGTATTTTACCTTGGGTATAATAAGTGTTAAAGATACCAAGCTATTTTAAACCTCGTTTGCTTATGTTCCAAGCTCCCTTCCTCACCACATAAAAAAAAAAGGGGGGGGGGATTATCTGTTTGAAAACAGTAGACTGTGAGGATTAGGATGAGAAGCATTAAGAGTTTCTGCCAACCATCATTGCCATCTTCATTATTTTTGAGAGGTGCAAAAAAACATGAATATATCATTTTCTGATAGGAACATAATTCTGTTAGTATTAACTTCTTATTAATTAAAAAAAAATTACTGTCATTTGTTAGCTCCCCAATATTGTCAGATACCTGTGACAGACAATATCAGGACTATAATGTTGGCTATGGAGAGAGGTTAAAGGCATGTAAATTAGTTCATTGAATAGGAGGAATAGAGGTGATGTGATATATCTAAATTAGTAAGAGGATCTTATCAGATTAATACAGAAGGGATTATGCAAATAGTAGAAGATAAAGAACCAGAGGCCATCCCAGGAAGTTGTGTAAGAGTGTGGTGAACAAATTGTGAAGAGTAGATTTTTTACTCTCATCATATGAAGGAGAAAAGACAAAATTAAAAACCTCAAAATTTTTACAGATTATAGGCCTGATAAATAGAACTCTCAATCCAAATATAGTACAAAAAGAAACACGCTTGAAGATATACAGTACTTTAGCAGTGACCACATTATTATATGACAGTGAAATTTGGGCAATAAACAAAGAATAAAAGTAGCATTGGCATGCCTGTTTAATAAGAGTTTTTCAACAGCACAGGTTCGAAGGGAGCGGAAGGAGGGTAAAATTGTTCCACTGCATAAAGGCGGTGATAAGGCTGTAGCTTCAAATTATAGGCCAGTCTGTATATCTGGAGTTGTGGTGGAGAGATTGGTGAGAAGTAGGATACAGAAATGGGTTGATAACAGCAGTACTCTCTGTGGTTATCAGCATGGGTTTGTTAAGAGGAGATCATGTTTCACTAACTTATGTACTATAACAAGGTGACAAATACCTTGGACAAGGGAGATGCATATACAGTGGTGTGCCTGGATTTTGAAGGCTTTTGATAGACTGCCACATGACAAGCTCTTAAATAAATTGAAACAGATGGGATTGGATAACAGACCTCTGTGTTGGATCAGTGACTGGCTGTTGGATAGGTATCAGAAAGTTGTATATAGAGGTGCAGTATCTTGAAAGAGAAAGGTCACCAGGGTGTGCCAACAGGGTCAGTTTTGGGGCCATTGTTGTTCAGTTTGTATGTTAATGATATTGGGTTGGGTTTAACTAGTTATATCCAGCTGTTTGCAGATGATATAAAACTGTAGAGAGCAATGCACAGTCAGGCTGATGTTAATGCCATACAAGAGGACTTGAATAGATTGCAGAATGGGGAGATAAGTGGAACTGTCAATTCGTTATAATAAATTTAGTTTAATCCTTTATCCAAGTGTGAGCAAACAAAGTTTGCGCCTGAAAGTATCTTCAGGACTGGGTTAAGGTGATACAACACCTGGGCAACTCGTTGCAAAGGTGGAGCAAGCTACCAACACTCCTATCCTAGTATCTCCTATAATGCAAAACACATCTCCTTGCGGATATGTCTAATGTTATGCATTAAGGGAAGGGCCACTACCCAGACCGGTTTCGACCTTTATTGAGGTCTCTTCAGTGGGAGCCAGGCCCAAGTCGAGATATCAGGCAGAAGCATTAGCAGGTCATCTCCACCTATAGGAATTGCCAATTGGTGTGCCACCCTTTTTTAATAGCAGGTCATCTCCACTTATAGGAATTGCCAATTGGTGTGCCACCCTTTTTTAATAAATTACTCTGGATTTAGAGAAAGATGTTGAATGTTTATTTTCCACTTGGTTAGAGTATAATAAATTTAGTTTAATCCTTTATCCAAGTGTGAGCAAACAAAGTTTGCACCTGAAAGTATCTTCAGGACTGGGTTAAGGTGATACAACACCTGGGCAACTCGTTGCAAAGGTGGAGCAAGCTACCAACACTCCTATCCTAGTATCTCCTATAATGCAAAACACATCTCCTTGCGGATATGTCTAATGTTATGCATTAAGGGAAGGGCCACTACCCAGACCGGTTTCGACCTTTATTGAGGTCTCTTCAGTGAGAGCCAGGCCCAAGTCGAGATATCAGGCAGAAGCATTAGCAGGTCATCTCCACCTATAGGAATTGCCAATTGGTGTGCCACCCTTTTTTAATAGCAGGTCATCTCCACTTATTGGCAATTCCTATAGGTGGAGATGACCTGCTAATGCTTCTGCCTGATATCTCGACTTGGGCCTGGCTCCCACTGAAGAGACCTCAATAAAGGTCGAAACTGGTCTGGGTAGTGGCCCTTCCCTTAATGCATAACATTAGACATATCCGCAAGGAGATGTGTTTTGCATTATAGGAGATACTAGGATAGGAGTGTTGGTAGCTTGTTCCACCTTTGCAACGAGTTGCCCAGGTGTTGTATCACCTTAACCCAGTCCTGAAGATACTTTCAGGTGCAAACTTTGTTTGCTCACACTTGGATAAAGGATTAAACTAAATTTATTATACTCTAACCAAGTGGAAAATAAACATTCAATGTCAATTCGTTGTTGCAAAGTATAAGGTTTTGAGATTTGGTATACACTTGGTAGGGAAACTTTAACTGAAATAGAGGAGATGAAAGATATAGGGGTGATGGTAGACAAGGACCTGAAGTTCAGGGGCCACATTGCACAAGTTGTGAAGGCATCACATCGAATAATGGCAATAAAGCTGAGAACCCTGACATGCAGAAATAAAGGTTACGATTCCATTGTATAAGGCCTTGATCAGGCCTCATATGGGTTATTGTGCACAGATTTGGTCGCTGGGTTTTCATGGTGATGAGGATATGTTGGAAAGAGTGCAGAGAAGATTCACAAAAGTAGTCAGTGGTCTTTGGAATGTGGAGTACGAGGTCAGATTGAGAGAATGTAAGTTGCAGAGCCTCATGAATAGGAGGAAGAAGGGGGGGGGGAGATATGATTGAGACATGTAAGCTGGCCAGGGGTTGTTATTTGGTAGACATGGAAGAGATTTTTCATAGAATGGGAGAGGGGAGTAAAACAAGAGGCCATTGCTGGAGACTGTATAAGGAGGGTGTGAGCAAAGGAGTGAGAAGCAGGTTCTTTGCATGGAGGGTGATTGGTGAGTGGAATGCATTGCCTATGTGTGTTGTGGATGTGGACACATTGAATCAGTTTAAGACGCGATTAGATAAGCATTGTATGCAGTAGTGAGTACCTCCCAAGATGAGTCTCTGACTCCATGGAGGTCAAATGTTAATAATAATAATAACTACAAGTGAAATGAGATTTATGAGAACTGTAAAATACACATCAGACCAAAAAAAGGAATGAAGATATTTTAAAAGAACTATAAACAGAATCAATAGAAAAAAACTAAACAATTAAAAACGAAAATGGATAGAACATGTAAACCAAATGGCCACACCTGATATTCTAAACAAATACTAAATATAAGCCAGTTGGGAAGAGAAGGCAGGATAGACCTCAAAAAAGGATATTGGATGGATAATGAGATCGGATCACACCAATATGGTCTATACCCATAATTAGCATTATGGTGATGATAATAGATTTTTTACATGGAGATTTTGTTGAGTGAATGGAATCCATTATCAGAACATTTTACTGCAGGGAAGTGTTAAGGATTTTTAAGGTTCGATATGGTAAATATGTTGTCAGTTGAATAAACCTGTCATGATGAGTCTGTTGACTCCATGGAGGATACAATAATAATAATAATGCCATTTGAATCTTTTGAGAAATTATTAATTACCTCAGTTCACTAAATTCAATCTTTCTTCTAACATCAAACACCTGTTTTGCTAACCTTTCCTCTCTCATTCTCTTTAAGTGGCCATATCATCTTAGATTGTTATTATTATTTAAAATTATATTTGATGAAATTGTTTAATTCTTTATCTAAGTCATGTAGACAAAGTTTGCACATGAAGTATTATTATTATTATCTAGGCCTCCATGGAGTAAAAAGACTCATCGTGGTAGGTCGTTTTTAGGAAAACACAAAATTTATCATACCACACCTTGAACCCATTGACCGTTCCTGCTCTAACCTGCTCTCTCAGGCAATGCATTCCATGGTTCATCCACCCTCCATGCAAAGAAACTACTCCTAACTCTCTTGCTCACAGCTTCCTTTCGTAACTTCCAGGAATGGCCCCTTGTCATCACACCTTCCAGCTGTTCAACCAAGCAAAAGAACTCCCCAATGTCTACCCTGTAACTGCCTCTCAACAGTTTAAAAGTCTCAATCATATCCCCTCTCCTTCTATCCACCAAACTCTGCAGTCCACATTCCCTCAGTCGATCCTCGTAACTGACATTATATAGTCCTGAAACCATCTTTGTTATCCGCCTCTGTACACTTTCCACAGTTAATTTATTCACTTCAAATCCTGGAGACCAAACCTGAGAACAATAGTCTAAGTGTGGTCTGATCAGGGTCTTACACAAAGGAATGATAACTCTTTTATCTCTGCAGGTCAGAGTCCTTCTCAGTATTGCAGCAATCCTCTGGGTTACCTTCACCACCTCTGCAATATGCTCCCTGAATTTCAGTTTTCTATCAATCATCACCCACAGATCTCATGTCTGCTATTTTCCTCCAGTATAGCTCCTCCAATTGAGTATGCATTCTCCCATCGATGGTTCCCAAACTTCAAGACTTTACATTGTGCTACATTAAACCGACACCCCCCCCCCCCATTCATTTCCCAAAGTTTATTCAAATCCTCTTGCAGGGCTGCTACATCTGCACTATTACTGATAACCCTTCCCAGCTTCACATCTGCGAACAACTGAATATCCCATTGCAATCCATTGACATTGTCATTGATATAATGGTTGAACAATACAGGTCCCAGTACTGAGCCCTGTGGAACACCACTTGTAATCTTCTGCCGTCTTGATATTGACCCACCATACACAATTCTCTGATACTTATCAGACAGCCAATCCTGAATCCAGTTGACTAACACGACATCTAAACCCATGTGCTGCAACTTAAATATCAGCTTATCATGTGGCACCCTGTCAAATGTCTTTGCAAAATCTAAAAAAATGGCAATATATATATGCCTTTCTCTCATCAACTGCTCTTGTCACTTTATTATAAACGGCAATCATATTACTAAAGCAAGAGCGCCCCTTAACAAGTCCATGTTGATTCTCACAAATAACATTACCCTCATCTGCCCAACACTGTATATGGTCCCTCACTAATTTCTCCAAGACCTTAACAACTACTGATGACACACAAACTGGCCTATAATTAGACACTTCCAGTCTGCTACCACCCTTGTGAATGGGGTGGTAGCAGGCTGGAACTCTGGATTCCAGTAAAGCTGCGGGACTGGATGGTATTTCAGCACTATCTTACCTTCCTTCCATTCCTTCGGTACCTTTCCAATAGCCACGCTTTTATTGAAGAGCCAGGTCAACAGAGCTGTCATTTCTTTAAAACATTCTCTCAAAACCCATGCTGAAATACCATCCAGTCCCGCAGCTTTACTGGAATCCAGAGTACTCAGTATTTGGAACATGCTCTCCTCTAAACCCTGAACCTGTCCTATCCCTCTAGTATTAAAACCTTCTTCTCTAGGATAAAATACTCCAATAAAGTGCTCATTGAACAACTCGACTATGTCCTCTTCATCAGTCTCTATTCCCATTTTTATCCTGCAATGTCATTCTTCCACAATCATTTCTCCTCCTACTGGCCACATAGCTAAAAAATTCTGTAGGATTTTCTTTGGATCTTAGTGCCAATCTCTTCTTATATTCCATTTTTCCCTTCCTCACCATACTGGTCACTCTTCTGGTCTGCGTCTTATATTCCTCCACCTCTTCCATAATCTCTTTTTCAACTGCAGTTCCTATTTGATATTGTTTGCCATCCACTTTACACCAAACTGTCTGCTTCTTCACTCGTGGAATACAGCTTACTATTGCTGCTAACAAATATCCTTTCACAATTTTCCAAGCACTAATAATATCCTGGCCTTCCAATTCTGCCTTCCATGGAACTGCCCCTAGTTGATACCTAAGACTATTATAACCACCTGCCTTATAATTCCACATATGTTCCCTTTTCTTTGATACTCCTGCATGTCTATTCATCTTCCAAGTGAAAACCACATGGTCACTCTCTCCAACTGGTGGGAGAGATGTCATCTCACTTATTATCAGCTCTTCTGATGCTGTGACCAAATCCAAAACTCTTGAATCTCTTGTTTCCTCTATTACATGTTGCCTAAGACATTTGTCCCTCAAGAATTCTAGATATTCCATCCTCTTATTACTACCTGCATTTTCTTCTTCCCAGCTTATATTGCTGTATCTCCCATAACAATCATTCTTTTTGCACTTGCCAAGATCAACTGCCTAAACATCTCCTACTCCCCACCCTCTGTGCTCCCTGGTTTATAGCAACACCCCACTAAATATCCTGTCTTGGCCATTTCTACCTCACACCATATTCTTTCAAAACCATTAGTGTCACTGCCTTCCATAGCCTCCACTCTTAGAGGACATAAGTCATCATTTATCATACGCGGTACTCCGCTACCATGTTTTCCTTTCCTATCCTGCCGAAATATGCTGTACCCTGCCACTTCAATTCCTGTTATTATATCATCCTCTGTCAACCACGTCTCAGAGATCCCAATGATCTTTGGCTAGGCTGATGCTATCAGTGCCACCAATTCATCTCCTTTATTTTGGATACTCCTGGCATAAGTCTCTACAACTAGGCTATTTCTATGTAGAGGGTGCTTCAGCAATTGCTACAATATACCATAATGCAAAAGCATTATGGTTAACTATAAAGTAGCATGTATGCCACAGTAAATAGTCTTTTTTTTTTATTATGTAATTATTTCGTCTTATGCATCAATTCATCATCAGTACAATTGTCGAGCAGCAATAGGAAGTGAATTAAATAGTAGTGTGCATGCTTAGATTGGAATCCTTTACATATACAGTCGCATGTTCATGGCTTAAAACTACTCATAATGGACTGAAATTAAAACTAATTAAATTAAAATTACAATATAACATCTATATTTAATACAACTGAAGATAACAATTTTCCAAACTTTTGGAATAGTGAGATAGTCGTTTTCAATTAAGATTAGGTCTATGAAGTAAGGCTTCAGCACTTTATATAAACATTATTATTATTATAATTATTATTATGTGACACCTACAAGGAATCCAAAGACTCATTGAGGGAGAGTGTGCCAACAGCATCGAACGATTGATCCCCTTCCAACTACTACTAACCGCGCTCAAACTTGCTTAACTCTTTGCGTGAGCCATTAGTAGCAGAGGCTGTACTAATTGACCAACCTTTGTCATGTTTATATATATATATATATATATAACTGGGGGGGGCTCTGCCCTATGCCACCCAACCCCCTCAAGTTCCAGGCTGGTAGGCCAGTTCTTTATGAACTTCACTTTCACTTTAATTATTATTCAAAATCACGAAATGAAAATAAAATATTTACTATATAATCAGTCATGAAATGCGCGGTATGCTAATTTCAGTAATGAATACTAACACATACTGATCTAATGATTGACAATGAGTTTCATTGTTGTAATTCTGAAACTATAAAATTGTTGTCTCATGAAGGCAAACATATTGTTGGACGTTTCAAAACAATGAAGACGTGACATAAAAATGTGACAAATTTCGTTTCAAATTTCGACTTATCTTTAAGTCTTCGGCTTATCGGCTTAACAAATTGTTATATCATGAAGGCATCACATTGTTGGACATGTCAAAATGTGGCATAAAAACGTTTCAAATTTCGGCTTATCTTTATATATATATAAATTGATCTGCGCAGCAACTTAGCATTATTCCATTGGATCCTGTGGTTAATTTTGTCAATTCCATGTTGTGCAAGGCCAGATTTGTGATGTTTGATGAGACAGATGTGGTCTTGATGTTCAGAGATATGTTTATTCATAGATCTTCTTGTTAGTCCATAGTATTCACAGTTTACACGAACATAGTACTTGATATGTGCCAGGTAGCATCATTGTGAAAGTTTCTCTTTTGGAGAAGGTATCAAGTTGTGAATTTGGTTGATGGGTTTATAGGTAGCAATGAGTTGATATTTTTTCATAATTTTTGCCACATGTTCAGAGATGCCTTTAATATATTGCATCAGGAGCAGGAGATTTTCAAGAGACAAGTAGTGTGATAGGTGAGAATAACGAACAGCGAAATATGAATGAAAAAATAAGAGTGTGAAAGGCTTGAACGATTGTGAAGTTTTCGGAGATGGTCATGATTTGGAGGATGAATGACGAGTAAGAGTGACTGACTTGCAGAGAGAGATAGATTAGCTGAAAGAGATGGTGGAATATCTCGAGAATGAGATGAAAAGTATGAAAGATGAGATTAGGCGAATGGAAGAGATGAATGCAAGGCGAATCAGAGTAGGAGTGAGAGAGAGTGTTATGGGAATGATAGAAGAGGAGAGAATAGAAACAGTAGAGGAGTGGGAATGAGAGAGAGGTATGGGAAGGATAGAAGAAGAGAGAATGGAAACAGTGAGAATGCAAAGGAGTGCTGGAACCAGAGATGGAGTGATGCCAGGACAGCAGGTAAGTAGGAGAACACAGAGTGAAAGAGTTAGAGGAGAGAGAGTGAGGGATGCTGGTGAGGCAATCAGGGAACACAGTGGTAAGAGCTGTGATGTATGGAGACTTGATGATCCGTGGTGTGCAAGATAGGATGCCAGAGAAGTGTTTTCCTGGAGGAACAATAGAGAGTGTGGCTATGGATATTAAGTGGGATGAAAGGGTGGATGAGATGATTGTGATCGTGGGTACGAATGATTTGAAAGGCAATATAAATCGGGTGGTGAGAGATCTGAAATTCTTGCTTGAAGTTGTACGAAAGAAAATGCAGAGAGGAAAGATTGTGTGTGTATTTGCCCAGTATGATAGTAACGAGCTGAGCAGTAATAATTAATAGCATAATAGCCAGAATGTGTCAGAAGAGAGGATTGGAATACGTGTATGCTTGGAGGGCATTTGAGGACAGAAAGGAACTGTATGCAAGAGACAACTTGCATTTGAATGAGGAAGGACGTAGGCATCTGGAGAGATTGTTGTTTTCTGAACGAGTTGGAGTGTCAATGCAGGGAAACTAGAATTCCCAGGATGGATGGTAGCAGGGGTGGCCTCTTGTGAGAATAGGTGCTTGGGGTAAGGGCGGCAGACATCCTCAGGTAACACTGAGTCCAGTGAGATCTGGAGGGGGATAACGATAGGTAGAGAAGCAGTGACATTTTTATGCTTTATACCAGTGGTCTTCAAACTTTTTGCCGTGAGGGCCACATTGGGTACTTCAGCACTGTTCAGCGGGCTGTAGTGAAAAAAAACTAGAACTAGATATATGAGTTTTATTGAAAGCATATAAAAACTGATTACAGAGTATGTAAGATTAAATTATCTTATATTAATGAACGAACACTATCAGCAAATTCTCATATTTTTATCACAAATTATATTTCTTTCTTCTTCTTCTGCAGCTTCTCCCACTTAAGTGGGGTCACTTTAACAAATACACACAAGCCTGGTGTGTATTTGTTAAGGTCGGGGGAGTGCTTCACAGCTGATGCTTATTCTAAAATAGTCTCTCAGACCTATTGTGAGTTCTCTGCAGCTTATTTGTTTTCTTTCATTTAATCCTTTGTGGAGGACAGCACAGCCTGCCAATCCTAATTTGCTATGTAGATGACTGGGGACTAGTTTTTATGTTCCTCAGTGCAGGTGCTAATAGATCTACCAGTCTGTTCAAAGTGGACTAAGTTGCAGGCATAAGGAACTTTATACACTCTAGGACTGTGGTCGCCAAAGGGGTCGATATGACATTGTTAGGAGTCGATTCAGGCTCAGGGTTCGATTGGGGGTCGACAGGAAAATATAAGACATCATTGTATGGGTAATATTTAATTCGGTTAACTTGGATTACCTCCATGACAAAAGACATGGAGGTAATGACAACGCAATTAAGAGTGAATCGTGGGATCAGTATCTCCATCTTACAGGTCCATGAATAGGAGCTGTAAGATGGAGTAAGGTCATGAAAATAGTTACTGAGGCCAATCAAGTAGGCCAAAATTACGTATTTACCAATAAACGGATGTTGGTGGTTCCTGCCGGCCGGCGCAGTGGGAGTGAGATTGCAACACGTGCGTGGTTCTTATTTATTGATACTTACAAGTATTCGATCACAGTCTCATTTTTGCACATCAACATACAAGTAAGCATTAATGTTCTAAAATTCATCAACATACATATTATAATTCAATCATTATTCATTCACAAACTAAACTTCTCTATGTTGAAGAGTTGAGCAGCACTGGTAGTAATACCAGTGATATTAATACCAGTAGTTTATTAATATAACTAGTAATATCACTGGTATTACTAGTGATAGTAGTAGTAATATAATAATATATACTATATTATACATACAATAAACACTGTAACTATAAAATAAACAATCTAAAAACTCACATAAGCATCTTTTTTTGTTTGTCCTATTATAATTACGTAATAGTAAAATATAGGGGTAGATAAAAAGTTAAGAAACTCTTGAAGGGGTCGACGGGCAAATAACTTTGGCGACCCCTGCTCTAGGATGAAACACACTTAGGAGGATGGATGAATGAAGGCTGCTAGTTGGATATGTAGTTTGCAAATAATAATCTCCATATAACTTTCAGAGAATTTTAGAGAATCTTTTTTTGATATAAGGAATGAGAATAGTTTTGTTGTGATTGTGTGTGTTGGTAGCAGATTTGGGGGGCAAGCAGTATTTTATCCATTTTATAGGAGCCATGTCAGTTGAAAAAATAGCCATGGCTTTGTATGTGTAACCGTTTCAAGGATGTTATACTGTTGGAATGAGTGATAATAAATTGGTTTATATAACCTCCAATGTGTATGTGTGTGTGTCTGTTTCCTGTAAATAAAAAAAAGATAATGAACCATTTGATAATAGTGTAACCAGTGTGTCTAGAAAGGGGGAGACAGTTAATTTCTTTTTCAGTAGTTGGTGTATTTTTGGATGTTGGATGGTTAACTTCACTAAAAATGTAATATGTATTGGCCATGATGCCTAATAGTTGTATTTATTCAGGTTATTCTTTAGGAAAGGAAAAATATACAAACATCTTGGGACTGCAGTGGATTCCTCCCTCTCAAGACAATTTCTATATGGAATTTCTAGAAAATCAAGCTCATCCCAGCTACATATAAGCTAACAGGTTGGCTATTATACTCCAAACGGTACCTAGTCTAGCCATAAATACTGTTACAACTTGAACAGTGCATAAACCTTTAATCTATCAATGAAACATTGACAGCTTTCAGCACATATAAACTACATATAATGCATATAGCAGCACTCAACGTTCGAAATGTCCCCCTTTTGCCTTCACT
Source organism: Typopeltis vanoorti (assembly GCF_054136105.1). Lineage (NCBI taxonomy): Eukaryota > Metazoa > Arthropoda > Arachnida > Uropygi > Thelyphonidae > Typopeltis > Typopeltis vanoorti. The sequence continues at coordinate 146,527,108 of NC_143556.1, forward strand.
TCTGTGAGGACACGCATAAATGGTGGCATGTACAGTATCCAACAGAAATGCTTCCACTGCTTGCTCCAAATCTACCTTCAAGGCTGGCGATGCTGAGGTGTCGTTTCTTGCAGGTAGCTCTCTCAAGCTCTGACCACAATTTGAGGTCCAACAGATTCAGATCAGGACTTCCAGATGGCCAATCAGCTGGTGATATGTGGTTGGGCACATTCGCCTCCAACCACTGTTATGTGATCCTTGCCTTTTGTGAAGGTTTTGACCCATTTCCTGCAGAAATGACTATGATACTCCTAATATGTTACACGCACACCAAACCATCTGAGGTGGAGTGATGACCTCTCTGAATTCTGGGTGCTATGGCATGTACTGTGTGACATCAGGGACATATACCCAATTATTTTGGTGGTTAAATGATTCTTCAATGAAAATCTTATATGTGAAGAGGATATCTCTGTGTCTGTTGTTTGCATACTACCAGAGGAGTGCCTTTGATTTATCACCCTCTGCCACATAAGTTGTTGTGTTAGGAAGTGTCCAATAGAACAATGATAGACTCTCACCCCTCCCAGGTCTTCAGTAATACACGACATTGTTCTCGACATCACTTTTTGCATTCTCACAGGATTACAGCAGAGGCATGCCCTCATGTCAATCCTAATGTAGCATAGTGGACCTGTTATTTGGCAGTCAGATATATCTTCTGTATCATTATAACAGTTAATAGTCCAATATACAAACATCCTACTGATCCTGAGTATTTTTAGCATGTTGAATAGGTGGCTACATTCCAACCTTGTGAAGTGCTATTACAGCTGCACGGTTTTCATAATCTCCCCACCGCATGTTAATCCATACAGCTAGACAGCTCTCTCTACTGATAAACACGTAAATGTTGGTCACGCACAGCGCCACTTACGGAATTGGGCACATGCAATTTTGTGGGCAGCGTGGTGGTGTGTAGAAGTTGTAACAGTATATATATAGAAAGACTGTGTACAAAATCCCTTGTGCCTGCATTTAGTCCACTTTGAAAAGACTGGTAGATCTATTAAGATCTCTGCCAAAAAACAAAAACTATATTCATAGTTTCTGTATGGTAAGTCAGCACTGGCAGCCCATGTCCTGGACATTCCTTCACTCAGAATTAAATGGAAGAACACAACTGTGCTGCACAGAACTTATAACTCTGAGAGGCTGATTTTTGGATCAGGTATGGTGATTTGCAAATGAATAAATCTTCCAAATTTGTGTCTCGTTTGCTCACAGAGGATCAAAAAAAAAAAAAAAATAGTGTGAATATCTGCCACAATTTGACGGAACAAGTTCTTAATGACCAGAACTTTCAAAAGTTGTGACTGGGGATGAGTCTTGGTGCTGCAGTTATGATCCAGAATCCAGCCTTGCCTGTCCAACAGTTCTTGACAAGAAACAACATGGCAGTTGTTCCCCACTCTCCCTACTTGCCCAATCTCTCTCCATGTGACTTTAAGGGCAGTGATTCATTGTCATCAAATTCATGTGTACGAAGTGAAAGAAAAGTTGCTGGAGGCCATAAACAATATTCCAGTTCAACAGTTTCAGAACTGTTTCTAGCAGTGGGAAAAAAATGTTGGGATAAGTGCATTGACTCACATGGAGAGTACTTTGAAGGAGACTAGAATATGGTATTATAAACTTTAATAAAATTAAAAACAAAAATAATTCTGGTTATTTTTGGATATTTCCTCTCATAGATCAATGTTTAAGGCATTAGTTGTAGATGATCTTGTAGCATAGGATGTCAGAGTACTACCTGGTTTGTCAAATGATGAGTGGCTAGTACTATCATCTGCAATGCTGTGGATGGGATTAGCGATTATTGTAAGTCGTATATGCACAGGAGAAAGAGAGTAGGTGATAGGACAGAGCCTCAAGGCACTCCATTGGTGGTGAAGCTCAAAGAGAGAGAGAGAGATCCACCCTCTCTTCGAGAAGATAGAGAGCCATCTATCATGACTCGCAGAGAATGTTAGATGGCACAGAGTCCAAAGGATGGCAATTTGTTTAGTAGGCCTCAATGTCACACAGTTGAAAGCTTTGGAAATGTCAAGGGCGACCGCACAAGTTCCTCAGAACCTTTCTGGTATGTGTCCATTGGTGGTCGCTGATTAATTCATAGCCTAAGCAGTGGAGGAGTTGGCTCTTAGTGACTTTTTCAATTATTTTGGAGAAGACAGATGTGATGGCAACTGGTTGGTAGCAGTAGACTTTTACTGCTCTTTTTTGAAATAGGATGGATATGAAATTGCTTCCATGCATTGGGATAAGTTCCAGTTATGCATAAAAAATTATAGATGATGCAGGATGGGCTTTGGAGAACTGTATTTGAGAACAACTGGGAAGATGCCATAAGAATCAGAAGACTTTTTAGTGTCCAATTTATTTAGTAGTTTTTTGATGACTTTTTATTAACAAACTATAGAAAGCATATGGTACTTATATTCTGGTGTGGTAGGAGGTGATTTCTCCTAGTCATCTACACAAGATTTTGAGTTAAAGAATGATGCTAGGAGATCAGCTTTATCTTTGGGTAAAGTAACAGTAGTGCCATCAGGATGAAACAAAGGTGAAAGTGCAGGAGAGTAGAAGTTGCATCCAAGGCTTTAGAAAGTGACCAGAAGACACAGCTTCCATTTGGAAAGGAGGCAGTTTTCTGTTGCTGGCCTTTATGAAATCAGATTTGGATCTGCTGATGACTGATTTACATAACTTGCATGCTTTGGTATAGGCAGAGTATGAAGCTGGAGTTCTTGATGCAATCCACATGCAGTAAGCTGAATTTTTTTTTTCTTTGACTGCTTTGACATATTTTTGATTGACCCAGGGCTTGAAAAGTGGATGTAGATTATAGTTTGAATGGGGAATAAGGTCTTCATACCAGTGAGAATAATTTCTGTGACTCGTTCACAGCATGGTGGGCCAAGGAAGTTAAAGATGCGGTTGTGGAAAAGAAGAAAATATATCAAAAGCAAATGGTTAGTTGCTTTTGATATATTTTGGAAAAAATTACCAAAATCTTAAAAAAACATCACTCGACCTCCTGTTACAGACCATACAGAAAATTGGCATCCCTTATCCGCTCCACTAAAGACCAACCACTTCCCCCTCGACCTACCTGGTGTATACCAGGTCCCTTGCAGCTGTAAACTGTCTTACTTTGACCAAACAGGCAGGACAGCGAATATCAGAATTTCGGAACACAAGGACTACATCCGTTTTCACAAGTACAGCCATTCTGGTCTTGCAGACCATGCTCTGGATACATGCAACAGAATACGGTGGAAGAAAGCTACAGTAATACACCGTATCAAATACAAATTCGAAAGACTATTTATGAAATCAGCCTCAGCCCTAAGAAACTCTCCAAACCGAATCAAATTTGGTTGTATGAGATTGCCCCAAATTTGGATGGCTTACATCAGCAGACAGCCCGACAGCCAAGAACACCTGCTTAGCCCGCTAGGGGGCACCATCAGGACTTTTAGGAGAACAATAGCTTCATCACTTTGTTCTCAGTTACTGTGTTGTAGTGCCTACGTGCATGTGCCTTTTTTGTAAGTTCCTTTTGAAGATGGCAATGTGACATTGCTGAAATATTGGAAATATGTATTAAAGTGTAATTTAATTTATATTCGTATCCACGTTGTCAATTCCTTAAGTGATTTAGTGAGGAATTAATAGAAAAGCTATTAAAAACAGTATAATTATATGCATGAACAAATATTAGATTGAGCAATACACAGTCTATATTTGAGTTGTAGAGGATAATCTATTGCAGCATTTCTCAACCTTTCTAAACCCAAGGACCAGTAAAATGCCTAAAACAATTCTACGGACCTAAGTTATTAATGTTTTAAAAAACCTATGTGGGGATTACTAACATTTGGGAAAACTGTGCCATTTATAACATAATAAATCTAAAAGCATGTTTTGAATACATATGGAAACATAATTAAATTGGAAGTAAACAAAAATGTATCATCATTGAACAAAGTTTTAATTTTCATTAAACAAATAAATACTATGATCTAATTATGTTACTACTTACTTTTAATGAGATGGTTGAGCTTCTCGGCCCTTGCAGAGTTGCTGGATATTTGGCTCAATATTGGTCAACTTCAGTCGAAGATTGGCACACACACTAAGACGATTTCTGTATTTTGCTTTTATTTGAAGGAACAATGAAAATCCTTTATCACAAAGATTGGTTGCAGAAAACTGCATGGCGATTTTCGATGCTTCTTCAGATAATTCGGGAAATTCACTTCTCACTGAAGGCGAGACCCAGAATCGAGCCAAACCAAGATCATGGAATTGCATTTTAAGCCCACTGTCACTTGAAAGCTCAATTAACTGTTATTTTTTTGATAATGAAAGATTGTTCTTGTGACTGTAAGCCTGAAATGGATCGCAAACCCACAGAAATTTGTTATAAAAGTTATTCGGAAAATATGTTTCAAAATTCTGTTTTTCAGAGTTTTGAGGTGATCACAAATCCTTTCCAGAAACTCAGAATCAACAAAAATATAATTTTCCACTAAAAAGGATTCCAATGTCAGAAAAAGTGAATTGTCTATGTTTTACATAACTAATCCATATCATCAGTTTTTTCTTGAATGCCTTTATTTTGTCGTAGGTATCAAGAACAGTTGAAGAATTTCCCTGAAGGGAGATTTAGTTCATTTAATTTTAAAAAAATATCTGAAAGATAAGATAGTGTTGATAACCATGCTTCGTCAACAAGGAGCGATGACGAAGATCAGAATTATGTTCATTTACGTAATTGAATTACGTTCATTTACAAACAAAACTTTGTGCCTTAATTGAAATAACCTTGTTAATACTTTGCTCCTGAAAAGCCAGCGAATTTCAGAATGAAGCACTAGTTGTATATAATTCAAACTCACACTGCCTTAATAAAATTAACTAGCTTTACAGCTTTGTATAGCACAGTTTTAAATTCTGGTGGCATTCTTTTGGAGGCCAACGCTTCCCTACGTATGAAACAATGTACCCAATTCATATCTGGAGCTACTTCCTTGACCTTAGAAACAACCCCACTATGCCTGCTTGTACGGGTGCAAGCTCCATCTGAACAGAAGCCCACACATTTTTCCTACTGGATCTCTTTGTGTATTATGTAATTAATGAGAGTGTGAAATATTTCTTATCCAGTTGTTCAGGATGACAAAGTTCTACGAAACAATATCGTCATGTATGTTGTTATCATGATCATGCACATATCTTACATAGCATATTAACTGTGCATCAGTAGTCTTGTCTATTTGCAATGCATGATAAGGACTCTTCTTAACTCTTTCAATTAACTGAGATTCTACCTCACCTGACATATCATTAATTCTGAGACCAACAGTGACATTTGAAAGAGGAATCAAATCAACATCTTTTAGTAACTTGTTTCCTAAGCATAGTTGCGCAAACTTAAGAGATAGGATGCTTCCAGTACCTTGCTATTAAGCGAACCCATGGCTGAAAACATCTTTCCCATGATTTACCGTCGCTGAAAAAATCTAATTGGCTTATTTTTCACATCACAATGTTTAGTTTCTAAATGTCGGAGTTTTGCAGGTTTCATGCACTCATTCAACAACACTTCATCATCATCATCATCAAATTCCTGCCATGTACCCTCAAGGGGTGTACAGGATATGACAGTACTACATGAAAAAATTACATCATTACTAACTTCCTATCTACAATTTTCCTCCAAATCAGTCTGTTACTTGTCAAGACTCCAACATTATCAGATCTTATACTCCTATCGTCTAAGGCACTTTGTACCGCATCAATCCACCTATATCTTGGTCTTCCTCTGGGTTGTTTTCCTGCCAACCTGGCAGAGAACACTTGTTTTGCTAATCTTTCCTCTCCCATTCTATTTAAGTGACCATACCATCTGAGATTAGCTCTGCTAACGCATTCCTGGATGCTGACAATGTCAAGTTCTTTCCTAATATCCTCATTTTTAATATGATATTGCCATTGATGCCATCTGTTCACGCCTCTAATCTTTCTCAGGACTCTCATATCTGCGGTCTCTAGTCTTTGGTCAAGTGTTTTACTTCTGACCCAGCTCTCAGATCCATAAGTTAAAACTGGTTTGAACACAGTCTTGTATACAGCTAATTTAGTGTTCCGACTAATTTCTTTCTTATTCCATATGAATTTATTCAATTGACTTCCCACGATACCAGCTTTGCTGATTCTGTTGTCTATTTCTATATTTAGTTTACCATCTTCAGTAAAAATTGTGCCTAAGTAGCTGAAATGTTTTACTTGTTCCACAGGTTCTCCATTCACAACACAGTTGACATTTTCAATGATTCTGCCTATTTTCATTGTCTTTGTCTTTTTATTGCTGACCTTCATACCATATCTATTACAACAGCTATTCAATTTAGTCAGAGAATCTTGCAGACTTGTAGCGGATTTATTTAGAAGTATAACATCATCCGCATAAAGCAAAGAGCTGACATTAACATCTCCAATTTTGATATCAGGTTTAATACCACATTCCTTCATAATGTGATCCATATAGATAATGAATAAAAGAGGGGATAATGTACATCCTTGTCTCACACCAGATTTAACATTAAACCATCTTCCTGTACTTCCTTCAATTCTAACTGCTGACTCACAACTCAAATAAAGACTAAGTATTGCTTGATATAATGCCCCATTGACACCATATAACTGCAGCGTATTGAATAGCTTCTCTCTTGGCACCTTGTCATATGCCTTTTCCAAATCGACAAAACTTAAATACAGATCTTTGTTATATTCCCATGCTTTCTCGACTATTTGTCGTAAAGTGAAGATCTGATCCTGACAGCCTCTATTTGGCCTGAATCCAGCTTGTTCTTCACCAAGCATTTCTTCCACAATTCTTCTCAACCGTTTCTCAAGTATACTTGCATAGATCTTGCCAGGAACACTCAGTAGGGAAATACCTCTGTAATTCTCACATTCAGTTTTATTTCCCTTTTTATATATGGGTACTATGAGAGCTCTACTCCAATCATCGGGAATTCGTCCCTCCGTCCAGGCTTTCTGAACTATACAGTGCAGCCACTGTAAGACTCTTATACCACCATACTTCAGCATTTCAGGTCGAATATCATCTACTCCTGCTGCCTTTCCACATTTCAAGCCTTTGATGGCTTTTTCTACTTCAAGTATGGATATGTATTCCTGACTGCATGCCTGGTCAGTGTTTTTTATCACTGTGCTGTCATCACTGCTTGTTTCATTTAGCAGTTTTTCAAAGTAATTACTCCATACTTCAAGGATATCCCTTTCTCCTGTTTTCATTTCACCTTTATCATCTCTAATTCCTTTTACAGCACTCTTTCCTCCATTCCTAAGCTTCTTCAACAACCTCCAGAATATTTTGCCACCTACTTGATATTTATTTTCTATATTCTTGCCAAAGTCCTCCCATGACTTTTGTTTAGCTAGTTTTACACACTGTTTAGCTTTCTTACATTTGTCTCTGTATTCTGTAAGAGTAAAAGCTGACTTATTTGCCAGGAACTTTTGATATGCTTTCTTCTTTTCCTTCACTGCCTCTTTAACTTCCTGTGTCCACCAGGGAGTTCTGATTTTTTTATCCTTGCACACAACCTCACCGCATGCCTCTCTGGCAGAATCAATCAATGTTTCCTTCAGAGTTTGCCACTGAATCTCCAAGGTTTGATTCCTGTTCTCAAACTCTTTCATTTTCTTTTCAATAATATTTCTGTATTTTAGTCTACAGTTCACATCTGAGAGCTGCTCAACTTTTATTCGCTTTAAAACTTTCTTACATGTTATTCTTTTCAATATGAAATTCAATTTTATCCTGCTCATGACTAAATAGTGATCGCTTCCAATTTCAAATCCTCTGTACACTCTGGTGTCCTGCACCAGGGAGAAAACATCACTATCAACAATAACATAGTCAATGAGACTTTTCTTATTCCTAGCCTCTTCTCTCCATGTGAATTTGTGCACATTTTTATGTTGGAACATGGTGTTAGTAATAACCAATCCATGTCCTGAGCAGAAATCCAACAGATATTTGCCATTATTATTAGCTTTGCTCTTTTCTCCAAATTTTCCCAAAATATTTTTGTATGTCTCACAATCATTTCCTACTCTGCTATTTAGATCCTCAACAAGGACCAACTTTTCCTTTTTCATTGTGTCAGTTGCTTTTTCTAAAGCCTCAAAAAATTCCTCCACTTCTACCTTAGTAGAACCTTCTTTGGGACCATAGGCACAAATAAGTCTCATTGTCCAGTTCCCCATTCTCATATTTGCCCACATTACTCTACTTGAGACTGACTGCCATTCAAGAAGATTAGCCTCGTATTTTGTGTTGAATACTATGGCTACTCCTTCTTTTCCTTGATTGTCATTGCCTGAATATAACATTTTGTATTTATTGCTCAGAAAGATCTCACCAGTTTTGGTCTTTTTTGTTTCAGTCACCCCTATTATGTCGATCTGGTACTTATCTAATTCCTCAGCTAGCTCCATTTCTTTGCCATTCAGGCTTCTTACGTTGATAGTACCGATCTTTAACTCTGGTGATGTTGAGTTGGGGTTTGTTTTCAGATTTGTTCCAGTAGCTGACTTTTCGCTGTTCGCCCTTGTTCCCTGGCGAAAACAACGGGGGCGTTGTTTAACCGGGCGACGCCCCAGCCGGCATGAAATTTTGTCATGTTGTACCATCATTTTTTATTTTGGTTTAACCAATAAGAATACAATTTGGTTGGCTAAATCCCAAATTGCCAGCCCATCCTCGTTCGTTCAGTATCAAAGTAGATACCCAACAGGGTGCACCACGAGAAGGTGAGGATTGGACATTAGGTCAGAAGCCCTGGTCGGTTCTCCGCATTCCTTTAAAGGCTATGTGGAGGTCTCCTCTCAGTTATACAGCTTTGACCCTTAAGCACCCCCCAACAACACTTCACTTCAACAACACTTTATAACACAAAACACATTGAGGTTTCTGTTTACTTTCATCTCCACACCGAGTAAACCCAAATTCCAAATATATTTCCTACTGTATTTTTTTCTTTGAACTGCTTGTTTCGTCTACTTTAATAGTATCAGATTTACTCGCTGTTACAACACATGTATCACAATTAGGGTTAGCATCACCTGTTTCATTTTCTTTTCTTTTCAAAGTCCTAGTTCTAAGCCACTTTTTCATTATTAAAAAATGTTTCTGAAAAATGTATAAATGCCGTTACAAATTATTGTAGCGGCAGAATATTCATGGAATGAATATTCTGCCACTAGTTGTTTGTTTTTTACATATCCATTTTATTTCAATAATTTTTACTTATTCAATTTTAATTTGTTTTTTTTGGATAATTAATATATATATATATATATGTGATGATCAGCTTTTACTCGGTTGTTATACATTTGAAAAAAAATATAGATTTAATGATAAATACTACTAGTTTCGGCATATAGCAGCCTTCTTCAGGTATTTATAAAGGAAAAGAATACTAATAAACATTGAATTATTTAACAAACTGGAAATTACAGGTACAAATTGCCTCACATAATCGATACATAAAAACGTATTTTTTCAAGTTGTTCCAACTGGCATGCCATTGTTTGTTGCAATTGTGCGTGCAGGTTCACGTGAATGCCAATGTTGAATAACTGCAGCATGGCTATCTGGGATGTTATAACTTAAATTGTTGTTTAAGGGGACCGGGTTCAGTAGGATTTCCCTTGATTCTACGATTTTCCTTTCAAACTCATCATCACAGCGAAAGATATTTTCTGATCTATTCCAGCAGACAGAGTGGCTTCGTTGGTCATCATTAGGATTATTTGAAAAAAGAACATGACTGGATAACGCAGTTGCATGAGATCTTTTGTAAGAGATGTCTCTCTTATGCTCTTCTATTCGTTGTTCAATAGATTTGTTAGTTTGACCAAAGTATGGGATATTGCAATCGCACCACAATTTATATACTCCAGGGTACTTAAGGTTGTGATGAGTAGGTTTTGGATGGCTGATTAGAGAACGGATTTTTGGAAGTGTGGTGAAGAAGGTCCTGATATTATATTTTTTAAGGACTTTAGCTATTTTCTTAGAGACTGTGCTAATGTATGACTGTGCTAATATCAGGACCTTCTTCACTACACTTCCAAAAATCCATTCTCTAATCAGCCATCCAAAACCTACTCATCACAACCTTAAGTATTTTAGCACCTAATCCCAAGTATGCAAACAATTAGGTGCTAAAATAACCAAGCATATAAAATTGCTTGGTTATCCTAATATACAATATACCCAAGTTAAAAATTTATTCCCATCAATATCTCCTCCAGAGATTTTTATTAAAACTTAATACACCTTGTTGCAACTTATATAGGTAAAGTTGATAAGGCTTTGTATTACTAAAACCTTGGTATTTAGGGTCTAGCTACTCACTGAGGAGACCTCAAAAAAGGTTGAAACCGGTCTGGGTAGTGACCCCACCCATAATGCATTGCAGTATACATCTTCTAGTGAGATGTGCTTTACATTATGGGAAAATACTAAGAATAGTGATCAAAGCTTTACCCACCTTTACAATGAGTTGCCCTGGTGTTGTACCATCTTTAGACTTGAACTTTGTTTCAGGCGCAAACTTAATTGTTTGCATACTTGGGATTAGGTGCTAAAATAACCAAGCATATAAAATTGCTTGGTTATCCTAATATACAATATACCCAAGTTAAAAATTTATTCCCATCAATATCTCCTCCAGAGATTTTTATTAAAACTTAATACACCTTGTTGCAACTTATATAGGTAAAGTTGATAAGGCTTTGTATTACTAAAACCTTGGTATTTAGGGTCTAGCTACTCATTGAGGAGACCTCAAAAAAGGTTGAAACCGGTCTGGGTAGTGACCCCACCCATAATGCATTGCAGTATACATCTTCTAGTGAGATGTGCTTTACATTATGGGAAAATACTAAGAATAGTGATCAAAGCTTTACCCACCTTTACAATGAGTTGCCCTGGTGTTGTACCATCTTTAGACTTGAACTTTGTTTCAGGCGCAAACTTAATTGTTTGCATACTTGGGATTAGGTGCTAAAATAACCAAGCATATAAAATTGCTTGGTTATCCTAATATACAATATACCCAAGTTAAAAATTTATTCCCATCAATATCTCCTCCAGAGATTTTTATTAAAACTTAATACACCTTGTTGCAACTTATATAGGTAAAGTTGATAAGGCTTTGTATTACTAAAACCTTGGTATTTAGGGTCTAGCTACTCACTGAGGAGACCTCAAAAAAGGTTGAAACCGGTCTGGGTAGTGACCCCACCCATAATGCATTGCAGTATACATCTTCTAGTGAGATGTGCTTTACATTATGGGAAAATACTAAGAATAGTGATCAAAGCTTTACCCACCTTTACAATGAGTTGCCCTGGTGTTGTACCATCTTTAGACTTGAACTTTGTTTCAGGCGCAAACTTAATTGTTTGCATACTTGGGATTAGGTGCTAAAATAACCAAGCATATAAAATTGCTTGGTTATCCTAATATACAATATACCCAAGTTAAAAATTTATTCCCACCCATATATATATATATATATATATATATATATATATATATATATATTTTTTTTTTTTTTTTTTTTTTTTTTTTTTTTTTTTAAGTCTGCCTGCAGACCACCTATCCCATCGTCACGGACCACAGGTGAAGAAACCCTGGTCTATTATAATTATTATATTATATGGACATTTCCATAGAGTTCAAAGAGTAATTGTGGGAGGCCCAAACTATCCTTTATACCTCTTCCTGAACTCATTAACAGACAAAGGACTTCCAACTGACTGACAACCCATTCCATTCATTCATCACTCTTATCTAAACTCAACTTCCAGGGATGACTTCTTGTTCTATCTCCTCTAGCCAAGTACTGAAACATTTACCCAACATCAATCCTATATAATCCTTAAGTAACTTAGATGCTTCTTTCTTATCTCCTTTTTTTTTGCCTATCAACCAACTTATGCAATCTACAAACTCTTAATCTATTCTCATAGGAAGAATTTCACAGCCCACTCACTATCTTGGTTACTTGCTTCTGGATCCTCTCTACTACCTCACTCCCTAAGAAGCCCAGTTGACCATACCCAAAGCATGGTAATCTAGATGTGGACATATCAAGGCCTTATATAGAGGAATAATTTCCTAATTTCTGCTTGTTAGTGTGTTCTTAAAGTAATTTACTCAGGAGGAGATAAAAAGGAAAAAAGAGTTGCACTTGTTTTTAATAAAAGAACAGCAAAGAGCATTATTAGCGTAAAATGTCTGAATGACAGGATTACGGTGTTAAAATTGAAGGCTGAACCGATGAACATAACAATAATGCAGGTATCAATGCCAACTAGTGACCATTCAGATGAGGAAATAGAGAAAATGTACGAACAACTACAAGAACTAATTAAGGAAGTAAAAAGCAAAGACTATATGATTATAATGGGAGACTGGAATGGAGTTGTGTGAGAAGAAGAGGATGGGAATGTAGTAGGAAGATACAGACTAGGTAATAGAAATGAGAGAGGGGAAAGGTTAGTGGAATTCTGTTAAGAAAATAAGCTAATAATTACGAATACTTGGTTTAAAAAATCTAACAGAAGACTACACACATGGAAAAAACCAGGAGATATGGAAAGGTATCAAATTGATTACATTATAGTAAAGCAAAGATACAAGAATAGTGTAAAAATGCATGCATGTATCCTGGAGCTGATATTTACTCTGACCACAACCTACTATTCATAGAAATAAATGTGAAACTAAAGAAGATAAAAGAAGCTATGAAAAGGAAAAAATGGAACTTAGAGAAATTAATTTGGAAATAGATTGGAGAAAGAATTAAGAGGAAACAAGTTTTGTCAAAACTGAAGTCCCAGAAAAGAAATGGGAACAAGTTAAAGAGAAAATAAGGAAAATTGCAGAAGAAGAAATTGGATATGTAAGAGCTAAAGGAATAAAAAACCTTGGATAACTAATGAGATGATTTCTCTAATGGAAGAAAAAAGAAAATGGAAAAATAAAGAAGGGAAAATACAGTATAGAACTCTGAATGACAAATTGAGAAGGAAGCAGAAAGAAGTAGAGAAGATTGGCTTAAAAAACAATGTGAAGAAATGGAAAATTATGAGAGAGAGTGGGAAGAAAATGGCCATTAAAGGACTAAAATGTGGAAAGGCAGAAGGAATAGATGAAATACCTACAGAATTCCTGAAACAACTTCAGAAAAAAGAACTGAAGAAATAACCAAAACCTTTTGTACGAAAAAGCAAGAAGCATGAATCCCAAAAGAAATGGAATTCGAGATAGAGGCATAGAAAATAAGAATGGAAAAATCATAACTAAAGAAGATAAAATCCTAATGAGATGGAAAGAATACACTGAAGATCTATATGACAAGGAAAATAGACCAAATGAATTGCCATTAGAAGATATAAAGAAGGTAAATGAAGATGATCTAGGCCCAGAGATTTTGAAGACAGAAGTAGAAATGGCCATTAAAGAACTAAAATGTGGAAAGATAGAAGGAATAGATGAAATACCTGCAGAATTCCTAAAACAACTTCAGAAGAAAGGAACTGAAGAAATAACCAAAATAATAAATTTAATTTATAACAAAAGAGAATTACCAAAAGATTTTATAATCTTAATATTTATACCTATACCAAAGAAAAAGTAATGCAGTGAACTGCAAGGATTTTTGAACAATAAGCCTCATTTCCCATACATCAAAAATACTTATGAGAATTCTAACATGGAGAATTGCATCTAAGGTGGAAGAATTTCTTGGAGAATATCAGTTTGGTTTCAGGAAGGGTAGGGGAACGAGAGATACAATTGGACTATTAAAAATAATAAGTGAAAGAAGTATGGAAGTGAATAAGGAAGTTATTATGAATGTATATGAATCTATATCTGCTATATAGATTTTGAAAAGGCTTTTGACTTTGTAAAATGGGATAAGATGGTGAAAGTAATGGAAAAGATTGGTATAGATTGGAAAGACAGAAGGCTAATTTTTTCACTATACATGGGACAAACTGCCATGGTGAGAGATATACCGTATATGGTACAACAGAACCAGGTATCATTGGACGAGGAATAAGACAAGGCTGTTCTCTGTCACCAATTTTGTTTAACATGTATTACGAAGCAATGTTAAAAGAAGCACTGGAGAATTCAGAAGAAGGAATAAAGATTGGAGGTAGACAGATATTTGCAATACGATATGCAGGTGACAAGGCATTATCATCAAATACTGAAACAAGACTACAACATCTGTTGAACAGATTACTGGAGTACTGTATCAATTAAGGAATGAAAATTAACATAAGAAAAACAAAGGTAATGAAAATAGCAAGGAAAGAGGCAAATATGGATATCAGAATAAATGGGGAAAAATTGAATCAAGTGAAGACATTTAAATATCTAGGAAGTGTGATTAGCAGTGATGGAAGATGTAAAAGTGACATAAAAGCAAGAATAGTGATGGGAAGAGATGCCTTTAATAGAAAATGGAATTTATTCAGAAGTAAAATGGACAGAAACCTAAAGAAAAGACCAATAAAATGTTATGTGGAGTGTTGCCATCTGTGCAGCTGAAACTTGGACATTGAAGAAAGAAGAAATTAAGATTTTGGAAGGATTTGAAATGTGGATTTGGAGAAGGATGGGAAAAATCAAATGGACAGATAAAATAACTAATGAAGAGTCTTAAAAAGAGTAGAATAAGAAAGAAGTCTGCTAAAGAGGATAAAAAGAAGAAAGGGAAACGGATCAGACATATTCTGAGAGGAAATGGAATCATCAGAGATGCAATCGAAGGAAAAATAGATGGAAAAAGACCCAGAGGAAGAGTAAGGAAAACAATGCTAGGTGACATGCTGAATGGAGACAGGTACACAACCTTGAAAGAGAAGGCTCAGAACAGAAGAGAGTGGAAGTCAAGTTTTTGCTACTAAGAGAAGAACCTGCTCATTTGCAAAATACTTAAGAAGTGTGTTCTTCAATAACCAAGTAATCCTATGAGCTACTTTGGCAGTGTTAGCAATGCGCCCTCTTAACTTCAACTCTGTCTGCTATCACTTCAAAATCCCTAGCTTCCTTGAGTACAGTTCCATTGTATGTTACACAGTTTGTAAGCTCTTCATCCAGTGGCATGGCAAGAGCTTTTGCCACCCCTTCAATACACACCAAAAATACTACAAAAAGTCAAAATGACATATAGGGAAATAAATTAAAACAATGTTTATTTTTGAAGTAAAACGTTAATTCCAATATTCTAAAATGCAATTTTTCTTGCTTTTCTGTTAGCAAAATCGGCGAAGTCTATTTCATAGTAACGTAGGTAATTCTTATTCAATTTTAATTTAGAAAAACTCCTCTCACAACTAGCAACACTTACAGCAATTGTGAGGAAAATTTGCAGTAGTATTACAATATGTGGAACTGAGTTCTCCAGACTGTTTTGGAATAAACTACAAAAGTTCAAAGTGCCACCTGGATCAGACTGCCCCCCTCCATCCTCCCCTAGATACACCACTGTCTTCTTCCCATGCATAACTTTACATTTCTTCACATTAAACTGATGCCTATTATCTTTTACTTATACTGACAGCCAATTTAAATCATCATACAGGCTCTCCACACATTGTTCTGATTAACTATTACCTTACCCATTTTTGCTTTATCAGCAAACTGATAAACAGATTATTTTCTATATCATTTACATACAAACTAAACAGTAGTGGTCAAAGCACAGAACCTTGCAACACACCACTAGTCACATGCTTTATCCTAGATTCTGCTCCTCCGTTCATTACTTTTTTGGTATCTGTTCATCAGCCACCCTTGTATCCATAGCACTGGTTTCATATCCATTCCCATTTGTTCTAATTTGTATAACAAAGTTCATGAGTATACTGTCAAATGCCTCAAATCCAGCAGTACCATCATGTAATCATTCCCTTTTCAACTCAGCTGTGTTACCTTATTATAAAAAAAATTAGCAAACTGCTAAGGCATGACTGATCCTTCATAAAGTTGTACTTCCCTTTAGAGTAATTTTTATTTTTTTTTAATGGGGAACCCATCCATGAGAGGTTGGTCAATCTATAGTACTGTATATGGGCAAGAGGGAACTTGTTCACATTTACGTTGAAAAGCTGTGGATTTTATTTCTTGGGAAACACAAGGTTGCAGCTGTTTCAGAGGGCAATAGTGGAAGGGATGGATGAAGAGGAGTAGAAAGTTGTTCTGCAAGTTTGCAGATGCACTGTGACCGTGTTAATTAGTTACTACGTTTGAACAGATTTGATGGAGTGTGTAGGTATTATTAATGCTAATTCTGATTAACAGTGGCTGAAGAAGTACTTGTAGAAGATGCAAGTAGTGGAAACTGTGTGCCTGTGTTAAAGTGAGTGAGGGTCATTAATCATTCTGACCATTCTTTTTCTGTACAGATCCAGTATCTTTAGGAAACTTGTGGGGAACCACCCCAGATATAAGAGTAATATTCAATGGTCAGAAGGATTTGTGATTTGTATAAAGTTACTTGTAGTTAAAGTAACACCTCCAGTGAAAAAGAAAACCTAATTTTTCGGAGGCAGTATTTGTAATATGTTTGTAGCAAGAGAGAGATTTGAGGTTTGTATTATCCCAAGATGATAGACCTCGCCATGCATGAGGATTTGGGTGTTATCAAAAGTAAGGCTGGAGGAGAAGGGTTCATTTTTGTGGGAAATAAGATAGTTGATGAATGCTTTGGTGATCTGTATTTAAGGCAATGTATTGTCATCAGCAGATCTATTGGATTGGTAGTCAGAGTAGATCATTTATATATATAGAAGGAATATGGTTGGTGAAAGTATAGAGCCTGTGGGGATGCCTCCATTGGTTGTATACTTAGAAGATAATGGCTATTCACCATCATCCAAATTGAACGTCCAGTCAGAAAGCTGGCAATCCATCTGCAGAAGTTGGAAGAGAACAGGCCTATTCCCTAGAGCATTCCTTTAAGAGGTGGTGATATATTGTCAAGTCCTACTACCTTATGACATCAAGTTTACTTAATTCCTCATATAGCTCCTGCTCATTCACCATCATTCCCTCCTCCACATACCCTCTATACTATAGCTTATGACATGGCCTTCACAAGGAAAGAATACACTGATAAACTGTTTGTTGAATACTTCACTGCCCAACACTATTACCACCTGCATCATATCCAGATGGCTCTATTGCATCATCACCCACAGAAAAAGCCAATCTCCTGGCTTTACACCTTGCTTCCAATGCATGCATAACTGACAGTGGTAAATGCTGCCCCTCCCAACTATTCCAGATGCCCAACATGCAATGCCACTATATCCTTTTGTCAGAAAGAGATCAGAAAAATACTGTCCTAATTAGACACAAAAATGTCCCCTGGCTCTGATGGCATTCCTCCAATTGTCCTGAAAGTTTGTGCACCAGAACTGACTCCTAAGTTACCTGTATATGCTCTCTTACTCCACTGGTATCTATCTCACAGCCTGGAAATTGGCCTATATTCAACCTATTTCCAAGAAGACAAATCACTGCTATCTAACTATTGTCCTACTTCGCTCACCTCAGTCCTGTCTAAAGTAATGGAAAAAATCATCAATTCCTAACTCCTACACTACCTTGAAGACACCCACCTTATAAATGACTGCCAGTATTGATTCTGTTGCTGCCAGTCAATAGGAGATCTCCTCATATACATCACCCATCTCTGGACAAATGCCATGGAGAAGTTTGGCAAATCTCAAGTGGTTGTACTTGATATCTCCAAAGCTTTTGACCAGGTCTGGCACAAAGGCTTACTAAGAAAACTACCATTGTTTGGCCTGTCTCAGGACTTGTGTAGTTGGATTGCCATCTTTCTGCTTGGATGCACACTATGTATATCAATGACCTACTTCAGTTTACCTCTAACCCAATACACAGTTTTGCAGATAACAGCACATTGCACTCATCTCTTTCATTTGATTAACCTTGCTCTACACAACTCACCTCAACCTACAGAATATCAACCACCACCTCCCTAAATTCTGATCTCCAAGTCATCCTCCAATGGGATTCAGATAACCTCATCAGTTTCAATGCTAATAAAACTCAGTTCTGTCTTATTTCTCATAAAAAAAGAGCCATTTTCTCCTAGTATTATTTTTGACACCCAAATTTCTAGACAATTTGATATTTCTCTGGGAATTACCCTGACATCAAGCCTCTCCTGGCTTAAACACATCATAACCATTGCATCCTCACCTTCTATAAAACTAAGATTTCTCTTTCGCTCAAGACATTCCTTCACCCCTGAACAGCTGTTAACTCTATACAAATTGCAATCTGTGCAGTTATTGAATACTGTGCTTACATATGGGGTGAGGCCCCTAAAAGCTCCTACAGAGAAGAGCAATTAGTTATTAATGACCCATCTCTTGCCAATCCCTCCTCCCCAATTTTGCACAAATGTTTGGTTTCCGAACTATGGTTATTCTACAAATATTTCCATGGGAAATGTTCATCTGAAATAGCATCAATAATTCTCCCACTTAGTACTAAGCTCATTGGAACATGCACAGCTTCTGCTTAACATTCCTTCACAATACACCTTGAAACCCACAGAACAAGTTTCTTTTCCTCCTCCTTCATCCCTGCAACTGCCGTATTGTAGAACAGTCCCCCCCCCCCCGCTGTGTTTCCCAAGGAATATAATATACAGTCTTTTAAATCAAATGTAAACAAGTTCCTCCTTTCCCAGCCCACTACCCGTATACGGTACTAATGTACTATCGGTTGATCAACCAACCTCTTGTGTATGGGCCCAACATAAAAAAAAAAAAAAACTTCAACTATATCCTCTGCATAATTTACCAAGTCTGACAGTATTATCAACTCGCATCATCCTCTCAATAATTTTTCTTCTACTTGAAAGATCTCACTAGGATTTTTCATAGCTAGCTTGATTGACTAATTTCTTCTCCTACTGCACATTTGCTGTCTTTACCAACCAAGTCATGTTTCTGTCCTGCTCTTTGTACTCTTCATACAACTGGGCCCAACATAAAAAAAATTTATGTCTCCTTCCCACTCAACACTTCTTTCCATGCTATAGCTCCCAGTTGTCTCCCAAGCTTTTCATATACACCAGCTTTGTATATGAAACCCAGGTGATCACCTCCTGGTCCTTCCCAGTTGGTGGGAGGGACCAGGAGGTGATCAAGAGTTAAGTCTTAGATCTGATGACATAACCAGATCAAAGACTTAACTCTTCTTTGCTCTCCATCTTATATTGCCTGAGATTGCTGTCACCTAAGAACTTGAGAAATTCTTTTCCTTATTACCCAATGCTATCCATTCATTCCAGTCAATATTGCCATAGTTGAAATCATCCATAATGATCACCCTTTGCTTGCTCATTAAGCCAAGTTGACTGTACAACTTGTCTCCACCATCCACATTCCCTGGTCTGTAGCAACACCCAACCAAATATCTCATTCTGTTGACCTCCACCTGACAGCATACTACTTCAAAACCACTGCCACTTTTTTACCATTGTATCTCAATTTTTTGTGGACATAATTTGTGGACAGGACGTGCTACTGTCATCAGTAGCACGTCCTGTCCCTTTTTGCCATTCCTATCCACACAAAAAACATATCCTTCCATTTATTTTCCATTCAAAATGTCATTCTCATCCAGCAATGTTTTGCTTGTTCTAGCTATTTGGGGGCAAATAAACTCAATCAATGCAACAATTTGCTTGGTTGAACAGCGGGAAGGAGTGATGACGAGAGGCCATCCCTGGAAGTTACGAAAGGAAACGAAACTGTGAGCAAGAGGATAAGGAGTGGTTTCTTTGCATGGAGGGTGGTTGAACCGTGGAATGCATTGCCTGATGGAGTGATGGGAGCGAGAACGGTCAATGAGTTTAAAGAGTGGTATGATAGACTTTGTGTTTCTTAGGGGGGGGGACCTCCCCTCGGTGAGTCTTGACAGACTTTATGTTCTTAGGAAGGACCTCCCACGATGAGTCTTTCGACTCCATGGAGGCCTGAATAATAATAATAATAATAATTAGTGGGCATAGAAGAGGTGTGGGGGGGAAAACGAGGTCATCTCTGGAATCTGTATAAGGAGGATGTGAGCAAGGGCATGAGAATGACATTTATTTGCATGGAGAGTGGCAAATTATTGGAATGCATTACCTGAGATTGTAGTGTCTGCAGAGAATGTGAATGTATTGAAGATACGGTATGATGAGCTGTGTGTAGGACAGGAGGACCTTCCACAATGAGTAATTACTTAGAGTTCTGGGGATAATTTTATCTGCCTTATTTCTGATTAATACTTCTGGCATTAGTAAATAAGCATAACAATTAATTTCTTGATCTGTAACTAGTTCTATCCATACTGTCCTTATCTCTGACTTCTCCGTACTTGCTCCTGCCTGCTCACCTTTACCCTTTGTTCCATAAAACCTCCCAGATTCAATTACCTCCCCATGTATTCCAGGCTGTTCCTCTCCTAAGCTGACCATCCCCATAGATGTGTTCATTACTGCTTTCAGAATCCACTCTCCTTATACTGTTTCCCTCTCCAACTTTCATTCTGTTCTCACATTTACATCAGTCTCATCGGGTCCATTCTTTTATGCATTTACATCATCTCCGACTTCCATTAATACATTGTTTGTATCACTGATTACATTTCCTGCAGTTCCTGATGACTTATTCTAATACCATTCAGTAGAGTCCATCATTCTTATACAGTTTCATTCATCCCTCAAACTCATCTCACACATTCACAAACTGCACTCTTTTCTCATCACATATTTCCACTAACATTCCATTCAAGATCTTTGCTCTCTGCTGCAAATCATCATCATACACAGGCAACACACAAACTAGTTTTCCTATCACACTGTTGTCTTTCACTTTCCTCAGTAATCTCTTGCTATTCATCCTTGCATTCTCCCTGTGCCCAACCAGATCATTCATTCCAACAACAACTACTAACTCACATGCTTACTTCTGATATCCAATGCCTCAATCACCCAGTTCATCAACTCTCCTGGAAAACAAACTTGTGCACCCTCTCATCAACCACACCTTTTATAAGAGAATCTCTGTGTAGTGCTACTCTTGAGTCATTTGCTACTTGTTTTTCTCCACTCTCATTTTATTCTTTTGCACTGTTCCATTCGTATCAAACCATATATCTAGTTTCATTTTGTATATACCTCATCTTAATCATTTCATTCTTCCATTCGAGCATCATTCCTGCTATTACTCTATCAGTCAGGCTTTCTTTCGTTCTCAGTCGTGCCTGCTTTTGTTCAGTCAATCAGGCTCACTTATGTTTCTACATTTATGCTTGCTTTTCCTTTTTTCGATCATTTCCATATTCACAATCACATTTTCTGCACTCATATTCTCACACTTGTCTTCTGGCCATTATTATCAGTCTTCCACCCATCACTGCCTTTCATCTAATATTCTTCACTTCCTCACTTTCATTCAAATCGCTGCTGTGAGTTGAATGAAATGTTCCATGAATATATGACTCTCACTCTGACTTCTATTCTTGTTTAGTCTCTCAACGAACACATCTGCTCACGTATACATATTGCACTCTCCAGCTAAACCATCTTAGTAAAATCCACACTGCTGAACACGCTAGATTTTTGTGTCATGTATCTGATTGTTCTAGTTCCTACTGCCATTTTTGCTTCCGTTAACTGTTATATACAAAATTCACTACAAAATCTACTAATAATCTTGATAATTAATACACAATATGTAAAAGTAGCTAAACACAATGTCTCTGTATCGCTAATTAAATAAATTTTTGGCGAAATGCATATAATTCTTAAAAAAAATCCCAAAAAATAAAACTTAAAGAGTACAATATAAGGTAATATAAAAGCTGAAAGTGGAATGTTCTGGATGTTCAGAATTACTTTTAAAAAAATTATTAAATGAGATAAGAGAAGAAGCTGAAGAAAATATTTAAGATGTATGCAATGGAGTACACATGAATATGTCAGCAACCTGCCTGATTTATGAAAAAGCAGCAGGAATAGATGTTATTCAACAAGAAATGCTGAAACATAAGTTTTTTTTTTTTTTTTTTTTTTTTGTGTGGCTACATTTCATTTTTGAAAGTGCTCGGTTAGGAGTTTGAATCTGTGATGATTGAAATGCAGCTTTAACAGTACTGATTTAAAAAAAAATACATTAATTAAAAATAAATATGTGAAATATAATGTTCCAAGAAAAATATATGAAAGATGGTGAGAAAAGACTATGAAAAATGGTAGAAGGAAAAACTGCAGAATAACAAGTATGTTTATATATAACAGGTTATCAAGCCAGATCTCTACATTCTGACAAACGGTTGAGAAATCACATTAGCATTAATAAAGACCTCTAAGATTTTTTTATCTTGAAAAAACATATAAAAAAGCAAGCAAGAGCAATACTATAGAGTTTTCAACTCTCATATTTATAGTCTCCAGTCTTTGATCAAGTGTACTTTAAAACTTATAACCCACTTCTGAAATCCATAAGCTAACATTGGTTTGAATACTGTCTTGCATACAGCTAGTTTAATGTTCTAATTTCTCTCTTATTTCATATAAATTTAATCATTTGACTTCTTACCATATCAGCTTTACTATTTCTGTTCTCTATTTATGTATTTAATTTGCCATTTTCACTCAAAATTGTGCCTAAATAACAGCGGGAACGTTTTACTTGTTCTATAGAGATGCATCCCCATCCAGGATGCAGTTGATATTTTTGGCATTGTTGTCTGTTTTCATTGCAGATTTTCATATCATATTAAATTTAGTCTTTTGTGTGCGGCTCCCACCTATCCAAGATTTATTATTTAAAAATCTAGAGTAAAAAAAAGGCATTGTGGAGACAGCATAAGAGAAGTGGAAGTAACCAATTTCATGAGGTCTACAAAGACCAGGCAAGGAGGGTGACTTGGTTGGTGAGAGTAGCTAAAGAGAGGTATGAACAGCAGTTAGCTAATGAAGCCAAAAAGAATCCTAGGGAGTTCTTTCGATATGTAGCCAGCAAAAGAAAGAATGATTATGGAAGGATGACATTGATTGGAGGAAATGGTATAAAGACAGCTGTTGCAGAATGTGTTGTGGAGATACTTAATGAGCAATTCATAAAGATCTTTCATTCTTATGAATGTGACTTCATGGAGAGATTAAGAGCAGTTGATGATGGGGAGGAGAGACTGACTGTAAGTGAGCAAGAGGTGTTTGGGGAGTTGAGTAAACTAGATGTAAATAAGGCTGTGAGACTTGATAATATATCACCACGTATTCTGAAGGAGTGTGCTAGAGAGTTGACACCTGCCTTGACATATTTTTTTAATACGAGTCTTGCACTTGGTCAAGTTCCTAAAGAGTGGAAGGAGGGCAAGATTGTGCCACTTCATAAAGGAGGTGATCGAACTCAAGCATCAAACTATAGGCCTATCTGTGTGTCAGGTGTTGTGGTTAAGTTGTTGGAGAAGCTTGTGAGAACTAGGATCCAGAGTTGGGTTGACAACAATGGTATAATTTTTGATGGACAGCATGGATTTGCTAAAGGGAGGTCATGTTTTAGTAATCTACTTACTTATTACAATAAAGTGACTGCTTCCTTGGACAGAGGAGAAGGATACACAGTAATATACTTGGATTTCGCAAAAGCTTTTGATAGAGTACCTCATGATAAGTTGACAGTCAAACTAGAGCAGATGGGGTTGGATATTAGATTAGTGCATTGGATTAGAGACTGGCTATCTGATAGGTATCAACAAGTTGTGTATGGGGGTGCAATATCCAGGAAAAGGAAAGTCACTAGTGGAGTGCCTCAGGGGTCTGTTTTAGGGCCATTACTATTTAACTTATATATTAATGATATTGGTGAAGATTTGGATGGAGATATTCAGTTGTTTGCAGATGATGCAAAGTTGGGACGAACCATAAAGAGTAGTGAAGATGTTGTGGCCTTGCAAGAAGACTTGAATAAATTGAGTGATTGGGCAAGCAAATGGGGATGTGAGTTCAATGTTGCAAAATGTAAGGTTTTAAAATTTGGAAAACAAAGATGGGATGCAGAATTTATGCTTGGTGAGAATATATTGTTGGAAGTAGAGGAAATAAGAGATCTGGGGGTGATAGTGGATAAGGATCTAAAATTTAGGGGACACATCGCCAAAATTGTGAAGACAACACAAAGACTTCTGGGAATGATGCGGAGGACACTGACATGTAGAAGTAGGGAGATACTTGTTCCAATGTATAAGGCTTTGATTAGGCCACACTTGGACTATTGTGCCCAGATTTGGTCACCGGGTTTTCAGAAGGATGAAGAGATGTTGGAAAGGGTCCAAAGGCGAATGACTAAGGTAGTTTCTGACCTCTGGAATGTTGAGTATGAGGAAAGATTGAAAAGATGTAAATTGCAGAGTCTCGTGGAGAGAAGGAAGAGGGGAGATATGATAGAGACCTACAAGTTGGTAAGGGGTTGTTATAGGATCAATGGTGGAGAAGTTCTACAGAGAATAGTGGGAGATCAGGGGAGAACCAGAGGTCATCCCTGGAAACTGTATAAGGAGGGTGTGAGTAAGGGAGTGAGAGGCAGGTTTTTTTCGTGCAGAGTTGTGAGTGATTGGAATGCCCTGCCTGAGAGCGTGGTGTCTGCAAGTAGTTTGAATGTGTTTAAGACACGGTATGATGAGATGTGTGTGTAAGATAAAAGGACCTCCTAGATGAGTCTTTGACTCCATGAGGTCTTGTTTTAATAATAATAATAATAATAAATTGATATCATGAGTAGGCTAAGGATTTTTTTTTTTTTTTTTTTGTTTTGTTTTCCTATATATAGTAGATTTCAGTTAAGTGGGGCAACTGGTTTATTGGGACAAGTTTGGAAGAACAAAAACCAAATAAGAATACAACAAGAATTTGCTTTATTTATTTGGGACAGCCAGTAACTAATACATGGAATGTTAGAAAAATTACATAATCATGATTCAAAAATTCAAAAAACTAGTGGCAATACTGACAAAACATGGCTATTTTATCATGCCTTGTCAGATGGTTCCTGTGTTATAAACACACAACAGTGTCATGCTTTCAAATATGTCAGGAACTAGTAAAGAAAAGCTGTTAGTTATTGATAAAAGGGCCAGCCTCCATACTTTAAAGGGAGTAGAATGGAGAGTTTACCAGTTCAATACATTTCAAACAAAAAATTTAGAAACAAAAAGTAATTTCAAACAAAAATACAAAAATATTGAATTTAGCAGAAGGGAGTGCAGTTGGTGGATGAATGGCATGTGTTTGAGGGAAGAATGAAATTATACATATATGATGGGTTGCAATTGAATGGCTTTAGAGTGAGTGAGTACACTGGAGAAAAAGTGTTGCTGAATGGAAGTACGGTGTGTATGATGCATGCAAGAAATGAAGTGAAAAATCGGGAGAGTGGTATTGAAGAGACAGAAGTGCTTGGAAGTGGAAACAGTAGTAGTGTGAGAGAGATGAAGAGAGAACAGGAATGCTAGAGGAACAGGGCAATGGGGGGGGACAGGTAGATAGGGAGATATGGAGAATGGATGTTGAAAGTGGCAGTGAATGTGTGAATGAAGATGGAGTATATTGTGATGTGGGTGGGAAAGTTGAGACTGAGCAGATATATGGTAAGTGGTGATAAAGTTGACAGGGCAGGTGGGGTGGGGAAATCACAACCAATAAGTGGCTTGGATAGGACTGGTTATAGACCTAAAAATGAATTATTGTGTTTGTTTACAAATACCAGAAGTATCAGAAATAAGGGAGATGAAATGGTTTCACTGATTGAGTTTATTCACCCCAAAATCATTGGAATAAGTGAAACATGGTTGTATGAAGATGATATTCTAACAGAAATAGAAATGCAGGGATACAGTATTTTTCACGAGGATAGAAGGGACAAGAAGGGAGGGGGAGTGCTGCTGATGATAGCAGGGGAATTATGTATACATAAAGTAGACATGAAATGCAAAAATAGTGGCAATGGTTATGAGGCAATCTGGTGTAACGTGTAGGTTGACAGGAAGACATATTTAGTTGGATGTTGCTATAGGTTTGGAAATGTGGAGGTGATGAAGTATATAAACAACTTGGATTAATGAACAAAGGGTAATTATTATGGGTGATTTTAATTATGGCAGTATAGATTGGAATGAAGGGATAGCATTTGGGAATAAGGAAAATGAATTTCTTGAGTTCTTCAAGATAACTATCTCAGTCAGCACATAAAGGAGGGCACAAGAGGATCGAGAGTTTTAGATCTGATCATTTCATCAGAGGATGCAATTGTGAGTGGGGGTTTCACACTTTCCTCCAGTTGGCGAGAGTAACCATGAAGTGATTACCTGGGTTGTGGCTAGCTATATAGAGAATTTTGTGAGGAAAGGATATATATGTGGAATTATATGGCTGGTGATTATGACAAGCTTAGGAGACAGCTTGGAGCTATCACATGGAACCAGGAATTGATCAGTAAGGAAATAAATGCTGCTTGGGAAATTGCTCCGAATACATTCACTCAATGTGTGAATATATTCCGAACAGCAAAAGGCTGAATAAGGTAGGAGTAAAATGGATGAATGAGGAGCTTAAGCATGAAATCTGGAAGAAAGTGCTTTGGAGGCAGTACAAGTCGAATGATGGTAATAAGCAGTTACATGAAGAGTATAAAGGACAAGTCAGAAGAGTGACTCAGTAAGGAAAACAAAAGTACAGTATGAGCAGAAATTAACAAATCGGGCAAAGAAACTCCCTAGAATTTAGATATGTGACAAGTAGAAGGAAGAATGATCATGGTAAGATAATGTTAATGAATAAAAATGGTATTCATTTTTATTCATTAACATTAAGGTATTCAGTAACGTTGAGGTATTCAGTGATCAGTTATAAGGGTTTTGCATCCTGATCAGGGTGGAATCATGAGGAACTTAAGTGTAGAGGACATAAGAGAGGATGACTTAATTGTGAGTGGGTATTTGAGGAAATAAATAACCTTGATGTCAATTTATGGCAAAAGGATTTGATGACATATCACCATGCATCTTAAGGGAATGTTCCAGGAAGTTGACAGTAGCAATGGCATGCATGTTTAATAAGATTCTTACAACAGCACAGGTTCCAAGGGAGTGAAAAGAGGGCAAAATTGTTCCACTGCATACAGGTGATGATAAGGCTGTGGCTTCAAATTATAGGCTAATGTGTATATCTAGAGTTGTGAGGGTATTGTAGAGATTGGTAAGAAGTAGGATACAGAAATGGGTTGATATCAGCAGTATTCTCTGTGGTTGTCAGCATGGGTTTATTTTTACTAACAGAGATCATATTTTTACTAACTTATGTACTATAACTAGGTGACAAATACCTTGGACAAGGGAGATGCATTTACAATGGTTTACTTGGATTTTGCAAAAGCTTTTGATAGACTGCCACAAGACAAGCTGTTAAATAAATTGAAACAGATGGGATTGGATAACAGACTTCTGAGTTGGATCAGTGACTGGCTGTCAGACAGGTATCAGAAAGATGTATATGGGAGTGCAATATCCCGAAAGAGAAGGTCACTAGTGGTGTACTGCAGGGTTCAGTTTTGGAACCATTACTGTTCAATTTGTATGTTAATGACATTGTGATGGATTTAACGATTGATATGCAGCAGTTTGCAGATGATGCAAACAGCTAGGGAGAGAAATGCAGAGTCAAGTGGATGTTATGGCCTTACAGGAGGACTTGAATAGATTGCATGAATGGACAGGTAAGTGGAACTGTCAGTTTGTTGTTGAAAAGTGTAAGGTTTGAGATTTGATAAATAACAATGAGATGGGAGTATACACTTGGTGGGAAAACTTTATAGGAAGTAGAGAAGATGAGAGATCTAGGAGTGATGCTGGACAAGGACCTGAAATTCAGAGGCCACATCGCACAATTTGTGAGGATGTCGCATCGGATAATTGCAATGATGCGAAGGATCCTAATATGCAGTAATAGAGGGGGTTATGATGCCATATAAGGCCTTGATCAGACCTCATATGGATTATGAGGTCTGCTCATAATCCTGATTATGTGGTCTGATCTCATATGCACAGATTTGGTTGCTGGGGTTTCATGGTGATGAGGATATGTTGGAAAGGGTCCAGAGAAGATTCACAAATGTGGTAAATGGTTTTTGGAATGTGGAGTACGAGGACAGATTGAGAGAAATTAAGTTGCAAAGTTTCATGAATAGCAGGAAGAGGGGGGGGGGATATGATAGATATATAAGCTAGTCAGGGATTGTTATCAGGTTGAGATGGAATAAATTTATCATAGAATGGGAGAAGGGGGGGGGATAGAACAAGAGGCCATTGCTGGAAACTGTATCATGAGGGTGTGAGCAGAGGAGTGTGGAGCAGGTTCTTTGCATGGAGAGTGGTTGGCGAGTAACATTGCCTAAGTGTGTTGTGAATGTAGACACAATGAATCAGTTTAAGGCATGATTTGATGAGCATTATGTGCAATAGTGTGCTCCTCCTATATTGGAGGTCAGATAATAATAATGTTGTTGTTGTCGATTCCATTAAAAAGCTTCTAGATATGACCGTGGATCTGTGGAACTGCTTTGGCAATCTCTTGAACTTTGATGGAGTAGAGCTCTTCTCTAGGGTTATTGTCAATTTTCTGTTGAGCAGCAGCAATTGCTGGACAAGAATAAATATGGACAGGGTGTTCAACTCCTGGGCAGTTTTTGCATGTTTCATATTCCTACTACCATCTGGATGAATTTTCTTGCCTTTAAAATGTTCCATCCTTAGTTTGGGATGATTGTGGTTATTTCTCTATTTTCATTATTTTCACTGATTTTGTTCTTCTTGATAGTTTGTTTTACCAATCTTATTTTGCCAACAGAGTTAGCATCAATTAGTGATAGTGGGTGTAATTTTTGAGGTAAGTATCTTGCTTCTTTGGATAGTCTGTCTGCTCTTTCACTGCCTTCAATATTTACATGGGCTGGTATCCACTGCAGTGTGCAGTTCTTATTTTTCAAATTTAAGGTTGTTAGTAGTTCATGAATTTCCTGTGTGAGTTTTGTATTTCCAAATTTTAATGCCTCAAGTGCAGATTTTGAGTCGCTGTAGATGGTTATTCCTTCTGTAATGTTTATTACTGGATTTGAGAGATAGAATTTGAGAGCTGTTTGTATGGCTGTTAATTCGCAAATGAAGTTTGAAGCTATTTTGCCAGCTGTGGTTTTGATTTGCATTTCCTCACTTCCAGGTAGAGTTAGATCATCCATCAGTATAGGCAGTGACATGGTTTGGATTAAAAGATATATTTCGGTGATTACACCACATTTTTTTATTATTCAGTTATATAAAACACTGAAATAATAGTTCCCGACAAGTTTCGTAAATTGTAGGATTTACATCTTCAGGGGGGTAAATAGTATAACTTAAAGTTTAAACAAGAGAATTAATAGATACAAATCATAACCGTCTGGCTATTCATAAAACTCAAATAACAGAATGCAGATATATAACGTTATTGACGTTGAACAATAACGATGGACGATGTCGTGTTCTTGTTCTCGTTCATACAGTCCAAGCTCAGATTGAGGGTAGATTTTTTATTAGAGCTGACCACACTTGATGGAGAATTAAACCTTGATTTTTATTGCATTGGGTTGGGTTTTTTAGCATATTAGTAGCTTCTTTAAATTTTCTTATATAACTGTTGTTTTCAATGTATGACATCGTCGTGATACCAAGAACATATGGTGTTCCAAAGATCCATAAGACAGATATACCTTTAAGACCAATAGTAGATGGAAGACATTCACCAACTTCCAACTTGGCGAAATACCTCACCAACATGATCTCACAACATATAGGAAAAACATATTCCTTCATAAAAAATATTAAACATGTCATAGAAAAAGTGAAAGATATACATATTGGTCCAACAGACATCTTAGCAAGTCTCGACATTATCAGCTTGTTTACAAATGTCCCGAGACAAGAAATTTTGAATCTTTTTAAACATTGTATAAACAATATTTTTTTCAACTATAAAGATAGAATCTGGGAACAAAAAGGACTGGCCATGGGTCATCATTATCACTGGTATTAGCAAACCTATTTATGGAAAAATTTGAAAAAAATGCTCTTAAGAATTACCATAAAAAACCAAAAATATGGCTACGCTATGTGGACGATATTTTCATCATATTCGGTGGAACAAGAGATGAACTTATCAATTTCAAAGATTATCTCAACAATTTGCACAACACCATAAAATTCACTTTAGAACAAGAAAAAAATAAAAAACTTCCCTTTCTGGATATGCTATTAGAAGTTAATGAAGAAAGTAAACTCTCCTTCTCAGTATATAGGAAGCCGACAAACACTGGAAGATTTCTAAATGCAACCTCACACCACCATCCTTCACAAAAAATAAGCTTAATCCTCCAACACAAATCCTCCAACAGAATGGATATGAAACAAAAACCATCAAGAGAATCCTTGCCTCCAGCTAACATCACAATAAAACAGGATTACAAAAAAACGCAATCTCGCTTCCTTATATCAAAAATATTACAGATAAGCTAGCCAAATTAATGAATAAACACAACATAAAAGTAGCCTTCCTTCCTATGGAAAAAATCTTAAGATTCCTACATCCACCAAAACCACCTTATCATCCTCTTAAAAAACCAGGAGTCTACAAAATCTACTGTTCTTGCAGGATTTGCTACGTAGGGCAGACAGGAAGATCTGGAGAAATACGCATGGCTGAACACCAAAAAGACATACAATACAAAAGAGAACAAAAAATGGGTCTTGCTTTCCATACCACTTCCACTGGACACGATGTACTCTGGCAAAAAAACAATGTCATATGAAAACTCTACCTTAACCTGAGCTTGGACCGTATGAACGAGAACAAGAACACGTGACATCATCCAGTATTGTTCAACGTGAATAATGTTATATATCTGCATTCTGTTATTTGAGTTTTATGAATAGCCAGACAGTTATGATTTGTATTTATTAATTCTCTTGCTTGTTTAAGCTTTATACTATTTACCCCCTGAAGATGTAAATCCTACGATTTACGAAACTTGTCGGGAACTATTATTTCAGTGTTTTATATGACTGAATAATAAAAAAATGTGGTGTAATCACTGAAATATATCTTTTGAACCAAATAGCCACAGAAGTCTACACCTGCAATGGTTTGGATTGTTTAAGTGGTGTATAGTGTCAAGTCCTTTTCTTTTCTTGCTGTGAATCCTTTTTTGAATAAGGTTCGAGGAGATTTAAGTTTATCATTGTGTTTTTTGGTAGAGTAATTCAGAATGGCTCTTTGTTTATTTCAAAGGTTAGGTGCTCTAAGTCAATGTTTTCTAATTTCATGATCTCTTTAGTCTAGATTTTGTCCAGGCATTGAAAGTCCTGAGTGAGATGTGATCCTATTGGTGGCTCCTGATTCTGTTAATGAATTTAACTGTGGAGAGTTTTTTTCTGTCTTCTAGTATGTGAAGCCCACTCTCTTGTTGAGCCTTTAAATTATTTGTGGATGAGACTGCACCTATTATAATTTTTGCTGCTCCTAATGTTTAATACATATATAAATGATACATATATATACAAATATTTTACTTTATTACAGCCAATTGCTTCAATTTATCTATAAGTCAGTAATTTTTCTACACAAGAAATGGAAAAGTTATCAAACTTGTATTTTGTCTCATGTACATATCCCTGTTCAACTCTTGATGTTCAACTTAGCTTAATTGGCCCAAATTATGTTATTCCTGATATAGCCTAATTAACTGGAATTCGTTGTGTGTGTGTGTGTGTGTGTGTGTGTGTGTGTGTGTGTGTGTGTGTGTGTGTGTGTGTGTGTGTGTGTGTGTGTGTGTGTGTGTGGAACTTTTTCAAGCCACTGCAGGCCTCCAGTAAGTTGGGCACTGGTCTCAAACTGGGCGATGACATTCATATCCCACCTATAGACAATTGCAAACATCCATGTCTGCAGCCTGTTCGTTGGAGAGCTGATATACTAACCACGGTCATCCAGTCCAGCATTAAGGAATGCTGCAGAATTAGACTGGATTTACTATCTGCCAGTATAAAGACCACATTATGCAAAGAGCATAAAATGTACAAAAACTCTTCTAGTTTTGTGAGTTAACGGGCTCACATAATCAGAAAATTAAAATATTATACCAAAGGTTTAAATGCTACAGAATGTAAACACAAAATATTGGGAATTGAAAGAATATAATGAATTAAAAATTCAGTGCCGGCCTGGTGGCTGAGTGGTTAGCATATCTGCTCTCCAGCCAAAAGGCTGCAGGTTCGAATCCTGCTGTATGCATGGATTTTGTGATTGTCTGTGGAAATGGTGGTGTTGGGCAGTAGATGACGTTGGTGTAGTTGGAGTTGGAGAGAAGACAGTTGTAGAATAGGTGCCCTCCCTCGATGAGTCTTTGGACTCCCTGGAGGTGTCATGTAATAATAATAATTTAAACAATGCATGCATGAAGGAAAAGAGAACTAGTCATTGTTGCCATGCTCTTTAATGTAGTACATGTCATATTTCAGATCTGAGGATGTCAGATTTTAAATGAATGAAGACCAAAACTTGCGTAGTATTAAGCCCTGGCCTTTATTGCACTGTATTGTGCATAGCATTTCAAAGGCCTCCTTGAATTTTCTTATGTAACAATTATGTTCAATTTAAGGTTATATCTATTGCATTCCAGGGCACCAGATAAATCATACTGGTCAAGAAATTATATTGTTTAATCATATACCTAAGTTAAAAGTTTTTTTTTAATGACCAGGAGGAGATGACCTTGCTAATGTTTCTGCCTTGGTATCTCCACTTGGGCCTGGCTCCCACTGAAGAGACCTCAATAGAGGTCGAAACTAGTCTGGGTAGTGGCCCTTCCCTTAATGCATAACATTATACACATCCGCAAGGAGAGGTGTTTTGCATTATGGGAGATAGTGAGATAGGAGTATTGGTAGCTTGCTCCACCTTTGCAAGGAGTTGTCCAGTGTTGTACCACTTTACCCCAGTCCTGAAGATACTTTCAGGCGCAAACAAAGTTTGCGCCTGAAAGTATCTTGCACACACTTGGATAAAGGATTAAACTAAATTTATTATAGTCTAACTAAGCGAAAAATAAACTTTTAACATCTTTCTCTAAATCCAGAGTAATTTAATAAAAAGGTGGCACACCGTTTGGCAGCGCCTATAGGAGGAGATGACCTTGCTAATGCTTCTGCCTTGGTATCTTCACTTGGGCCTGGCTGCCACTGAAGAGACCTCAATAAAGGTCGAAACTAGTCTGGGTAGTGGCCCTTCCCTTAATGCATAACATTATACATATCCGCAATGAGAAGTGTTTTGCATTATGGGAGATACTGAGATAGGAGTATTGGTAGCTTGCTCTACCTTTGCAAGGAGTTGCCCGGTGTTGTACCACTTTACCTCAGTCCTGAAGATACTTTCAGGTGCAAACTTTGTTTGCACACACTTGGATAAAGGATTAAACTAAATTTATTATATCCTATACCTAAGTGTAAGCAAGCAAAGTTTGTGAAGTATGTTCAGGAGTAGTTTAGTGACTCTTACCATGATGCATAGCAATACACACATCTGAAAAGGAATGTGTTTTGCATTATGGGATACTTAAGCAATTGATTTGAAGCTAAGTCTCTACACAAGGAGCCTAGTTGTGAAGACAACTTGCCAACTTTATTTACACTAGGGTATAGTATTAAAAAAGAACATAATTTCTTGGTAAGTATAATTTACTTCATAATCAAGTGAAAAGACTTATTACAAGGCTGGTTGATATTTGTTGTGTGATAAGCTAGTCCAGACTTGTATCTTTTCAATATGTTTAAACAGGTTCTGACATACAAATCTCTCCAGAACATCCTTTTTGGCCATTAAAACAAATCAATTGCTTAAGTATCCCATAATGCAAAACACATTCCTTTTCAGATGTGTGTATTGCTATGCATCATGGTAAGAGTCACTAAACTACTCCTGAACATACTTCACAAACTTTGCTTGCTTACACTTAGGTATAGGATATAATAAATTTAGTTTAATCCTTTATCCAAGTGTGTGCAAACAAAGTTTGCACCTGAAAGTATCTTCAGGACTGAGGTAAAGTGGTTGATATTTGTTGTGTGATAAGCTAGTCCAGACTTGTATCTTTTCAATATGTTTAAACAGGTTCTGACATACAAATCTCTCCAGAACATCCTTTTTGGCCATTAAAACAAATATTGCGAGAGCAATGGATTTTCCTCTTCTCCCTAGTTTCTTTTGGGAGAAGGGGAAATGAGGAAATTTTATAAAGTGAAGTGAAAGCCACTTTTATGGTATAGCTTCAAAGAAAATACGCTATTCTGTCAATCGCATTACAGATGTAGGGAATCACACCTTTGAGATCTTGTTTATTAGGCAGCATCATAGGTGGGGTTACTAAAATCTTGTTGATTGTCTTGATCTCATACCCATTAAAGGATAGGGTATGTTTGGAATAGAGAATTTCATTTAATGAAGTTATTAGAGATGTAGGCTCTGTTTCTCAGTGTTTTTGTCATACCCCCTATCTATAAGGTAGTTTTTGAAATGATAAAATTCCTCATTTTTTCCAATTTTAATTAGGACAATATTATTGATTTAGCAAAACCACACTTTTGGCTTCTTTCTTTTCGATGGTTTCCGTAATTAAGTTTGCCAGGAGTCGTGAAAGAACTGAAGCCCATAGCTAGGCCGTCGAGGAGGGGAAGAAGCATTTTTCCAGGTATCAGAAGATCCATTGTTTCCTTTCTGGTCATATTAGGAAAACTGAGAAATCTAGGCTTGCTAGGATGTCTGATAGTTCTGTGGCTGTCTGTAGTTCTTTGAGTAAAGTGTACACTGTTTTTTTACACAGAACTCCATTTCTCCTACATGTGGTGTAACCAAATGAGACAGATATTTGCCAAGTTGGAGTGGGAGAGTCTCTGACATCTATAATCGGTTGTTTAGGTACCTCTTGTTTGCAAATTTTTTTGGACTCTTATAAATTCTATAACTAAACATTCATTAAATATCTTAACATCCTTAAACATGTGATATGACATGTACAGTGTTTAATTAGTTTCTAATCTGTTATATTCTTTCATTTTCCAATGTTTTGTGTTCATTTTCTAGTTTTTAAAGCTGTAGTTTGACATCTTTAGTGAGCTTATCAACTCACAAATCTAGTAGTTTTCATTAATTTTTTTTTTTTTGCCCTTTGCTTAATGTGGTTCTTATACCTGCAAAACCACAGACCTCTCAAACTTGCACTGAATTTATTTCAGAGTATAATATAAGCGTAAAGAGCTAAGATTAACATTTTCAATTTTGATATTGTGTTTAATGCCACTTTCCTTCATAATGTGATCCATATAGATGAGGAATAACAATGGAAATAATAATAATAATTATAGAATTACTTCGCGAGGAAATTAAGAGATATCGGTTTGATATATTAGGACTGGTGGAGATGTGATGCATATCATCAGGAGAGATAAATGGATGTGTAGAAAGTTTTTTACCTTGGGTGTATTATGCATTAAAGATACCAAGAAATTGTATTCTTGGTTTTAATCCTTTTCCCAAGTAAGCAAAACAAAGTTTTGCACATGAAATATGAATGTCTCAGCTACTTGTATATAGAGGCTAATGACTTCATATCACTTGATTTAGTATGTATCCCATAATGCAAAGCACACATCCCCCCTTCCAGCCTTGCATAATGCAATGAATAATGGGAAGGGCCACTACCCAGACTGGTTTCGACCTTTATTGAGGTCTCATCAGAGGCAGCCAGACCCAGGAGAAATACCAAGGTTGAAGTAATGCAAAGTCATATATATCTTATATACAAGTAGAGAAAAGGTGCTTGACCTTATTAATAAAAATCTCTCGATGAGAAAAAGATGTAGAAAGTTTTTTACCTTGGGTGTATTATACGTTAAAGATACCAAGAAATTGTATACTTTTCCCAAGTAATCAAAACAAAGTTTTGACATTAAATATATTCACGTCTGAACTATTTGCATATAGAGGCTAATGACTTTATATCGCTTGCCTTACTTCAACCTTGGTATCTCTCCTGGGTCTGGCTCCCACTAATTAGACCTCAATAAAGGTCGAAACCAGTTTGAGTAGTGGCCCTTTCCATTATGCATTGCATTATACATGCCCGAAAGGGGGTCTGCTTTACATTATGCATTATACATACTAAGGCAAGTGATATGAACTCATTAGCCTCTATATACAAGTAGCTCAGACGTGAATATATTTCACATGCAAAACTTTGTTTTGCTTACTTTTGAAAAGGGTTAAAACCAAGTGTACAATTTCTTGGTATCTTTAACATAAATGGATGTGAAGTCATGTGGTCAGGACATGACCCCAAATACAAAGCAGGAGTTGGTTTCCTTCTTAACAAAAAATACTAGAAAGACACTGTTAGGCTACAAAGCAGTCGAAGTAATCATAGTAGGAAGATTTCAAAGCAAAACCATTTAATATATCAATAGTCCAGATACATGTACCCACATCTGATAGCACAGATGTGGATATTAACTTATTTTACAAAGATTTGACAGGGACAATAGAAACCATATCAAAGCAAGATGTACTAATTATTGAAGGAGATTGGAATGCCAAAGTCAGAATAGAAAATGATGGTTGGGAAAGCGCCATGGGAAAATATGATTTTGGAGAAAGAAATGAACGAGATGAAAAAAATGTTAGAATTTGCTGTGGACCACGAGATGATCTGTAACACAAGATTCCAGCAAAAGGAGTGCAGAAAATGGACGTGGCGATCAAATGAAAACCAAGACCATGATTGATATGATTAAGATGAAAAGAAGATGGATAACATCAGTACAGCAGTGTCGAACTTTTCAAAGAGTGGATGTAGATTCAGATCACAGTTTAGTGATTGCAAACATGAAGTTGAAATTAAAAAGAAAATATAAACCCCATCATCAGAAACAAAGAGATACAGCATGAATAAGCAAAGCAGAAATAGGAAGAAGGTACAGAACAGTATTAGAATAGAAACTTAAAAGTGTGGACAAAGAAAAAAATTTGAATCTATGAGTGAAAGGAGTAATGAAGGCAATAGAAGATGCAGTTAAAAAAACAGTACCAAAAGAAGAGAACATCAAGAAGAAGTGGATTAGACCAGAAGCACTGAATTTAGTACAAGAGAAGATAAGAGAATGTTGAAGACAAGAAGGGATACATCAGAACAAATAGAGGAGTAATATAGTATGAAAGTGTAATGAGGTGAAAAAAGCAGTCTGAATGGATAAGTTGAAATGGTTAGAAGCCCAATGCAATAATATAGAACAGCACTATGGAGAACATAAAACTAGGGAAGCACACAAAACAATTAGAACCATTAATAGAATGTGGCAACCAAAACAGACCATAATTAAAGATGAAAAAGAAAAGTATTGATGAATAAAGATAAAATTGTACTGTGGTGGACAAGATACTGTAGTGAGTTATATATGAAGAAAAGCTAGATTTAGATTGCATTGGGAAATTGATTGAAGAATTTCCCATAATAATTACCCTCCTTCCACTCATTTCTTATGTTTGCTTATGCATGCTATCTCCACCATCTATTCCATCACCTGGTCTATAGCAGCACCCAACTGCATATTTAGTTCTGCTAGTTTCAATTTCACACCAAATAGCCTCAAATGTGCTCTTTTCTCTATCCTGCAGTTCCACTTCCAAATGTATGATATGGACATTTTAAGAGTAGAGGTAGAAAAAGCAATAGGACAGCTAAAGCTCAACATGAGTCCTGGTAATGATAACATCACTGGAGAAATGATTAAATATGGTGGCAAAAGTATGGCTACAGAAATGCACCAACTATGTAATATGGTATGGAAAGAAGAGAAGATGCCAACAGAGTGGGTGAAATCAATATTAGTGACATTATACAAGAAAGGAAATAAGCTAGAATGTAAAAATTATAGAACAATTGCTTTGACAAATCAGCTTGGTAAAGTGATGATATTGATGCACTACCTATAGGGTCAGTTGCTGCAGTATCCAGGTATTTGCTTACGCTTGGAATCGCCAAACTTTATATAGTTTCTATATTCGGCATGAAACTCTTGTTTCTTATTCACCCCATCTTATTTTCTTATTCGACTAAGAAACAATATGGGATGTAATATCCCTTAACTTAAACAAGTTATGTCGCCAAATTGAAGCCTTTGGCTCTTCATATAATTAATAATTTATTAGGACACCTCTTGGCAATGCTCATAGAAGGGATGTAAGTTCTGTTCGCTACAAACTTGGTATTATTAACTAGGTCTACCTACTCACTGATGAGACCTCGATAAAGGTTGAAACCGGTCTGGGTAGTGACCTTCTCTCATAATGTAGAACAGTAATACAGCTCCTAGGAGCTAAGTTCACATTATGGGTAAATATCAAGAATAGTGATCGGAGCTTGCTCCACCTTTGACATGAGTTGCCTCAGCTTGCACTACCTATAGGGTCAGTTGCTGCAGTATCCGGGTATTTGCTTATGCTTGGAATCGCCAAACTTTATATAGTTTCTATATTCGGCATGAAACTCTTTGAATTTCTTATTCGGCTAAGAAACAATATGGGATGTAATATCCCTTAACTTAAACAAGTTATGGATTATGTCACCGAATTGAAGCCTTTGGATCTTCATATAATTAATAATAAAATTATATTTTGTGAAATTTATCTTGCACTGCATTTACTTTTCATATATCGGTATCAATGCAATATCATTTCAATTTTCTAGTGAATAACATTTTCAGCAAATTTTTTCAGCAATCAATAGTTCGCACGATGAATTTTTCTGTGATGAATTGTCTGGACAAAATCAGAGTGACCCTCTTTCTACTTTATTCTTCGACTGCATCATAGATGAGTTTTTTCTCTCTCTTCCTAACCATATTGGTTACTCTAGGTGCATCTTTCTTCAATGCTATGGCCTTTGCTGACGACCGTATTCGCATAGCCTCCACAAAGATAGGCTTGCAGGAACTCCTCTTTGATCGGGTACAGTCGACTTCTTTCCCGAATATTAATGTAGAGAAGTCCTGTTCATTAGCTCTTGTCCTTTTAGGTCACGACAAAAAGCTAATGGTCCAGAGTATAGAGTTTTCCCTTCATGCAAGACCATTGCATGATTTGACCATCCTAGAGGAGTGGAGATAACTTAGTGTCATATTCACTCCAAAGGGGAGGTCTTCTGTCCCTTCTGCCTTAAAGTCTGGGCTTACTGTTTTGAGGCAAGCTTCTCTTAAGCTCCAGCAAAGGCTCTTTATTCTACCCTATTATCTCCCACCTCGATTTTACCACAAGTTGGTTCTTGGTAGGACGTATGTCTTGGTACTGTCCCGCTTTCTAGACTAGGAAAACTTGCAGCTTCATCCTCTCCTTTCTGTAGAGTGGCACTTTAAACATGTGGAGGGGGTGGACCCAGTATCACAGCACCCAGATTGAGACAGCAAGAGATGAGTATAAGAGATGGGCATCTTTGCTTTACTGTTCTGTAGACTGTGCCTCCTTAGTAGAGTCACACTTGGTACCCCCACAACATCAGTGGGTATGTGATGGGACTAGATTACTTCCAGGTTTTGAGTTTATTGATTTAATAAGGACTAGAATAATAAATGCCCTGTGCACTAGGACTGGCTGCTGTTACAGCAAGACTTTGTCTCATATTTCCCAATGCTGTTTCCAGACACATAGTCTCCATGTCTCTATATTGGCTAACTGTTTTAATAACAAAGGTTGGGAGACCACAGTGGAACCCACACTATAGAACAACTTCTAGTGTTAGAAAGCCAGATATAGTAATGAGGAGAGATGGCGGTGTTTGAGTGATTGATGTTCAGTTACTGGGTGCTCACTTACCTATTGCCATAAGAGCAAAGCTCAGTACTACAAGTGAAATGTGGATCTTGCCAGGCAAATAGAAGAGGAGTTTGGGTGGCTCCTCGTTTTACCAGTGCCACCATCTCCATGAACAGCATGTGGAGTGCCACTAGCTATAGAGACTTATCTTTACTTGGTTTATCCAAGAGTGATGTTAAAGTTATTTCTTTGAGGGCCCTCCATGGTACACTGGTGGCCTGGCATTACCATCAGCGCATGACAAATAGTTTACCAAGGACTGGCGTCGGGTGATACCCTTGTAATCTTTCTTTTTTTTATGTAAAGGCTTCGGCCTTCTTAAGTCCTTTTGGACGTTATGTAAGAGTAGTACTGCTTTGTCAGTACGAAGTATAATAAAATAAAATAGGTCTTGCTACCATTTTGTAGATCTTTCCTTTTAACTTGCCAGGCACTTTTGTATCACACAAGATAAATCTTTTTCCAGTTTATCCACCCTTATTAGATCCTCCTATTGAGTTCTGAGTCCAGGTATCTATCACTTTGGGCATATGATCCTAGGTGTGTGAAACTAGATACTTGTGGCATAGCTGTGCTCTGCGAAGTTATACTTCCTACTGCTTCATTACAACATGTACTCTGTCTTATTTCTACTGATCCTCAAACCACTGTCTTCCAAAGCTTACCTCTGTTGTTCCAGTTTTTCTTCTGCTTCCTGCTCAGACTTTGTGCAGATCACTGCATGATCAGCAAACATCATCATACAGGGTAATTCAGATCTTATTCTTAATGTCTCTGTTAGCACATTCGAGTGCATAGCAAATAAGAGTAGTGGTCAAAGCTGACCCATGATGAACCCTGACTTTTACTGGGAATGCCTCAGTGGTTTCTGCTCCACATGTTACCCTTGTTTTGTTACAATCATACATATCTTCAGTGACGACTGGTGAAATTTTTAAGTGGGGGTGCTGCATATACAAAAAAAAAAAAAAAAAAAAAAAAACACTTTTTTCCCCTAATCAGTAACTCCACCCCCCCCCCCCCCCACCCCCCCCCCCCCCCACCCCCCCCCCCCCCCACCCCCCCCCCCCCCCACCCCCCCCCCCCCCCACCCCCCCCCCCCCCCACCCCCCCCCCCCCCCACCCCCCCCCCCCCCCACCCCCCCCCCCCCCCACCCCCCCCCCCCCCCACCCCCCCCCCCCCCCACCCCCCCCCCCCCCCACCCCCCCCCCCCCCCACCCCCCCCCCCCCCCACCCCCCCCCCCCCCCACCCCCCCCCCCCCCCACCCCCCCCCCCCCCCACCCCCCCCCCCCCCCACCCCCCCCCCCCCCCACCCCCCCCCCCCCCCACCCCCCCCCCCCCCCACCCCCCCCCCCCCCCACCCCCCCCCCCCCCCACCCCCCCCCCCCCCCACCCCCCCCCCCCCCCACCCCCCCCCCCCCCCACCCCCCCCCCCCCCCACCCCCCCCCCCCCCCACCCCCCCCCCCCCCCACCCCCCCCCCCCCCCACCCCCCCCCCCCCCCAAGAGGCATGAGATTTAGGAGTGTTGGTGGATAAGGAATTGAAATTTAGGGGACACATTGCAAAAGTGGCCAAATCAGCTCATCAAATCACTTGGTTGCTGAAGAATACGTTGACAAGCAGGTTATTGTTCCTCTGTATCGAGCCTTGATAAGACCCCATCTCGACTACTGTGCTCAGATTTGGTCACCTAGGTTTCTTCTTGATGGGGAGGAGGTGGAGAGGATCCAGAGGCGAGTGACCAAGATGATAGCAGGTCTGTGGAATGAACCTTATGAGAACAGGTTGAGGATTTGTGGGTTGCAAAAATTGGTTGATAGGCAGAGGAGGGGAGATATGATTGAGACATTCAAATTACTGAAGGGTTTCTATAAAATTAATTCAGAAGATATTTTTGAGAACAGGGCTGGTTGTGGGAGGACTAGGGGACATCCATGGAAACTGGGCAAAAGTGTGGTTAGTAAAGGTGTTAGAGCTGGGTTCTTTACTTTTAGAGTAGTGAATGAGTGGAATGCGCTCCCTGAGTCTGTGGTGGATGCTGTGACAGTGATTGAGTTTAAGGCGAGGTATGATAGATACTGTATGAATGTCGAATAGTTGTGATGAATATGATTTGGGGCCTCCCTCGATGAGTCTAATGACTCCCTGGAGTTGCCCGTAATAATAGTAATAATAATAGTAAATTGTGTACATACATTTCAGCATCCTCTTGTACCACACTGTTCCCATGTTAGAAATGTGTGAAGGGGTGCAGTTTATTAATGTGCAGAATGAGTTTGAAGTGCGAGTCATTTGGAGAAACTGGTGTTGGAAGAGAGAGTAATGAGTGTAGAGAATGAATCTGAGCAAGTAAGAAGCAGTGTGAAAGAGTGAGAAAGTAAGGAAGGAGAGATTGAAGTGGTACTTATGAATGAAGAAGTGGGTAGTATAGGTGTAGAGAATGAGAGAACAAGTGTGCTAGACAAACAAGGAAATGGGAGACTCAAAATGGACAGGGGAATACAGCGTGAGAAAGGTTGATGCTCCAAGAGGATGTGAATGCATGTGTAGACAAGAAGGAAAGGGGACAACCTGGGATGAGTAAGGAGAAAAAGAAATGGCTCGAGGAAAGTGCAGAGAAGTCGCATCTAATAAGGTGTATCAGTGAAACTTGGTATGTTTGTATACGAATACTTGAAGTATCAGAAACAAGGGAAATAAAATTATTGCATTGATTGAGTTCGTTCACCCAAGAATTATTGGAATAAGTGAGACAAGGTTGGATGAGGTTGACATCTTGACATGAATAGAACTGGAAAGGTATGATGTATTTCATGAAGATACAGTAAAAAAAAGGGGAGATGGAGTGCTATTGATGACAGAAAAATAGTCATGTCCATACAAGGTATAGATGCAAGGGGGGAAATAATGATAGTGGTTTTGAAGCAGTATGGTGTAAGATGGAGGTGAATAGAATGAAATACTTTATTAGTTATTGTTATATACCTGGTAATGTGGAGGGTATTGATGAGGAAATGCATATGTAAATTAGTCAAGCATATGGGGAAAAGGGTGATCAATATGGATTATTTTAATTATTGCAGTTTAGATTGGGATGATGAGATAACAACTGGAAACAAAGAAAATGAGAGTTTTTGAGACATCCTCCTCGGGTAGTATGTAACAGAGGGCACATGAGGAT
Organism: Typopeltis vanoorti; assembly: GCF_054136105.1. NCBI lineage: Eukaryota > Metazoa > Arthropoda > Arachnida > Uropygi > Thelyphonidae > Typopeltis > Typopeltis vanoorti. The sequence goes on from NC_143556.1 coordinate 146,570,506, forward strand.
TGAGGATCTTGGATGTGTTCATCTCATCAGAGGATGTTATTATAAATGAGGTGTCAAATCTCCCTCTGTTTGGTGAGATGATTACCTGGATGGTTGCCAAACATGTGAGGAAAGATTATATGTAGAACTACAAGGCTGATGATTATGAGAAGCTCAGGAGATAGCTTGCAACTGTAACATGGAATGAGGAGTTTTGTGGAAATGAAATCAGTGCTGCTTGAGTGATGTTCAAGAACGATCTAGTAGAAGTAATGTCTAAATGTATTCCAAAGGTCAAAAAGGTTAAATATAGTAGGTGTGAAATGGATGAATGAAGAGATTAAGTATACAGTACATAGAAAAAAGGCATTATGGATGCAACATAAGAAGAGTGGTAACAATCAATTCCATGAGTAATACAGCAAACAGGCAAGGTGCATGACTCTGTTGGTAAAGGTTGCAAAAGTTCAGTATGAGCACTAATTAATTTAATGAAGCTTTAAAAAAAATCATAGGGAGTTATTTCAATATGTAGTAGCAAAAAAAAAAAAAAGATTATTGCAGGATGACATTGAATCGAGAAAATGATATAAGTACAACTACTGCAGAGGATATAGTTGAGATATTTAATGATCAGTTCATAAAGGTCTTTCATCCTTTGAATGTGACATCATGTAGAGTTTGAGAGCAATGGATGATAAGGCTATGGGACTTGATATATTACTGCATATTATGAAGGAATGTGCCAAGGACTTGACATCTGCCTTGGCATATTTGCTTAATACGAGTATCCTTTCCTTCATGATGAAAATTATTGAAATAACTACCGTGTTAGAGTAAAACTTTAGCTTAATATAAACCAAAATAGAAACCGCTTAGAAAGAGGTATTAAGTCTCTTCTAAATAATATAGCTGATAAAATTTGTTTAGAATAAAAAGAAAGCTATATGTAGCAATCTTACAAAAAACAGAACTAGCAGTAGCCATGGCATTAAAAACTAGTCAGGATATAATTGTAACAAAATTGGATAATGATAATGCCATAGTCATCCTTAATATATCAACTTACATTTATCAGGTGAATAAACAACTCTGCAATAACAGCACCTATCAAGTTGTTAACTATAATCCAACTAACAGGATCAAGAAAAAAACTGAAATTACTTAAGTCTGTTACTTCTTGGCCATCGGACACTGTTAAAAAAGTATTACTCTATTATACCCATTCCTCCAGAATATATGGCATTCCCAAGGTACACAAATATAACATTCCATCAGCTGATCGTTGAAGGTATAGACAGTCCATATTATCACCTAGCCAAGAAATTAGCATCAACATTCAGGGAGTTGGTAGGTCATTCCCCCTCCTATATAAAGAACACACAACACTTCATAAACAAAATTAAAAACTTAGCACTCAGCAAATATGATTTATTAGTCAGTTTTGATGTTTTTGCCCTTTTCACAAATGTCCCCATCAGTGACACAATTCTTCTCTTACAGAAGAAATTTTTACAGCTCTCTTTTCCCATGTCCTACGTTCTGGTTACTTCATGTGGCAAAATAGTTTTTACCTACAAAAAGATGGTACAGCCATGGACTCACCACTATCCCCCTCCCCATTGCTAATTTTTATACAGAAGCCTTTGAGCAATGTGCTCTAGATTCCTTTACTTTAAAACCTACAGTTTAGCTTAGATACATTGACAATGTTTTTGTTATCTGACAAAAAGGCCACCAAATGTTTAACACCTTCCCCAGCTATCTGAACAAACAACGTGAACGCATACAATTTGCTATTGAAAATCAAAACTTGCTTCCTCTCCTGGATGCATTGGTCACATATCATCCCTCAGGCAGTCTATCCTTCACTGTCTACTGCAACACTACGCATAACGGCCTATATATATATATATATATATATATATATATAGCTAACTCATCGCCACCCTTCGCAAAAACTTGGAGTCATTAACATCCTCAAAAACAGCCATGATAATTTGCTCTTAAACACGAATTACAAATTATTAGCAATACATTTATAAATAATGACTATAGCCAAAATACTGTCGATAAAGTTCTTCATAAAATTTCATCAAAAAGTACTTGTAATATAGATTACTGTAAAACCATAGCTATCCTATACATTAAACGGTTATCGGAAAAAATAAATAGAATCCTACACCATTGTAATCTTAATGCTACTTTTAAACCACCTATAAAATTAAAAAAAAACAAAAACAAAAAAACATATTCAACTCTTCTGAGGATCTCCCCCCCCATTGGCTCACCGTGGAGTTTATCGTATCTATTGCACCTGTGACTTACCTATTATTGGTGAAACTGGATGTGCAATTTCAGCTATTTAGACATTTTTAGCAAAGATGGCAAATCAAATATGTATGGAAATTTAATTTGAAGGTGGAGAGCAAGTTAAGTAAATATATGGAATAAGATGGAAATTAGCCGAAACACTAAACTAACAGCAATCGAGTACAAGACAATGTTCCAACCAGTTTTAAGTTATGGATCTGAGAGTTAGGCTAGAAATAAAGCTCTTGATTGAAGATTAGAGACCACAGATGTGCAAGTTCTGAGAAAGATGGAGGAAATGAACAGATGGCATGAATGGTAGAATCATTAAACATTGAAGATATTAGGAAGAAACTTAGCATTGTTAGCATTCAAGAATGTGTGAGAAAGGTTGATGTAAGGTGGTATAGTCATTTAAATGGAATGGGAGAAGAAAGGTTAACAAAACATGAGTTTGATGCCATGGTGGCAGAAAAAAGACCCAGAGGAGGACCAGAAATGCAAAAGTATAGAGGTAAAAAAGTTTTGCTGTGGCTACACTGTATAGTTCGGAGGGCCTGGTTAGAAGGTGGAATTCCGAATGATTGGAGTAAAGCTCCCACAGTATCCATGTATAAAAAAGGGAATAAAGCATGTGGATTGATTCACTCAGAAGTGCCTTAGAAAACCAAAATGAAAATGACGATATTATAGTGCCGACAAGTAATAGACAAATTTGAAAGAAAACATGTTGACAGGAGATTAGTAATAATGTTAACTTTAATCATGTATTACTGTTATTTTCCAATCCCTGATATAGGATGACATCTGTTATGAAAATTATGATGCTCAGACCAGAAGAGTTTGAGTATTGTACAGAAAACTAAGTATGAGAATAAACTGGTTTTGCAAGCTACAGATAATCTGAAAGAATTCTATCATTATATTGCGTACGGAATGGTAGGCAGCATAATGATAGAATCGTTACTACTGATGGTAATCATTACTTACCAGCAACGATAACATTATTACTACTGAATACAGAATGGTATGCTGGGTGCAAATGCAGAAGAGATTTTCAGCTAATGAGCACCTATTTTGTTAAAAGCTATCAAAGTGGTGTATGCGACATGGAGTTCAATGCTACTTATACACTGAATGAAGAAACTTAGATGTATGAGGAGGAGGTGCTAGAGCTCTTGCATAAACCGAATAAAAATTTGCCATTGACTGATGGTATATCAGTATGGATAAGTGTCCAGCTGAACTGGATGTGCCTGCCTGTGACTTATGTATAATATGGAGTGTCACCACAGGAATGGAAACACCATGATAATTCCATTGCACGAGAATGCTGCCGAGACTGATATCTATATGACTGTTTGACCTTTCATTGTTTATGGAGTGGCGGCCAAGGTTTTGGAAAAGTGGACAGAGAATGGCATGGTTTTACTTAGGGAAGGTGTTTGAATAACTTACATTTATAATAATGTTTTAATTGAGTTAGAACAAGGGGGAATGGATACACCGTGATGTTTTTTACCTTTGCTAAGTTGAAGGATATAGGATTGAAACTATTAGTATAATAAGAGGGTGGCTGGCTGACATATCAAAAAGTGGAATATGGAGGTGTGAGTCTGCAAGATTTAAGATCATCTGTTCTTGGTCCATTGTTATTTGGTCTTTACGTTAATGAAATTAAGGATTTTACGAAAAGGTATACTGTTGTTTGCTGATGATGTAAAGATAAGCAGGGTGATCAGGAATGTGATCAGGGCCAGATTAAGACCCATAGAGGCCCTAAGCACTTAAAAGATTTTGGTGCCCCACATATATGTAATTCAAAATATAAACAATAATAAACCGTAAAATAAATTTTTATTTTTCAAAATGAAACAAAACTTATAGTAAGATGGAAAATAATGTTTATTTTTGTATACTTCAACTTTATTTAGATTTGAAAAGTTTTCTCCTACTTTTTTTAATTGCAAAGTCTTTGATCAGATCCTCAAAATTAATCTTATGTAACACATCTGCTTCTATACTTAATAGAGATAAGGCATTCAACCTGCCTTGTTGCATAGTTGTTCTGATGGGATTTTTAATATACTTCAACTGAGAAAATAAACGCTCAGCTGAGCAATTTGTGACCATTAATGTTAAAAATATACGAAAGGCAATGTCTACATTTGGAAAGGCACACTCAATATTGTCTTCTGCAATTATTTTATAAAGTTCAGCATGACTGAATCTTGTTTTTACATTTTCTGTTGCACTGAACTTATGGTGCACATATGAGTGAAACTGCTGAAGCTCAGCTGAGAAATTAGTGTTCAAGTCCTCAGGGTAAGCATCAATCAGCTTTTGACAACACTGAGAATACCTTTCAATTTCAGTAGATGATGTAGTCACTGAAGTAGCATTATGTGGCACATCACTTAGAAAAGAAAATCTCTCTGATATTTCTTTGTATATCTCTCCTCTTCTTCCTCATCTCAGTTTCAAGTTTGTCAACAATTGTGTAAAAAAAATGGTGATACGAAATTTATCTCTGGCATTCAGATATACTTCTGGAGCATTTCCGTCATTGGGTACCTTCTTTCTGATACGTTTGCGAGTTTGAGCTGCCTTGTAATCAACATCTGGTAGCACTTCCTTTGTAGCTGCTTCATATCTTTCAAATTCATTTCAAGAAGTGTACAATTGGTCAGCTAATGATCCATATAGATCTGCACTTGTTTTTAAGTTGACATCCTCATTCTGTAGAACTTGGCTTACTCTATGAAAATTTTGCAAAATCTCATCCCAAAAATTCAACATAAAAACGAATTCTAGCTCTTGCATCTTATTTGCAATATTATCTGCTTCTCTCCTAGGGTCTCCCTTTTGTGACTGGTCTTCGGCTATACAGTCTAACGCTTCTAAAATTGCTGCTGTTGCCATAGCATGTGCCTCCCATCTGGTCTCAGAGAGGGATTTTAAGACATTTTTATTTCCAATACAACCTTTAAGAATTGTCCACCGGCTGGTTGAGGCTGAAGAAAAGGTATAGAGCAACCGCACTGTAGAGAAGAAATTAACTGCCTCTTGACAGCAGTCAACAGCACTTCGGCCTACCGAATTTAGTGAATGAGCTGCACAGGGGCACATATATAGCAAACTTGTTTGTTTCTAAATTTTTTTGCTGCATCCCCTTATAACACCCAGACATGTTAGCAGTGTTGTCATAAGACTGACCCCTACATTTTGAAAAGTTTAGCTGACAAACTTTACGTAAGCACTCCACCACCTGATTTGCCATTTCCTCACCGGTATGGCTTTTCATTTCCAGAAAGGTTAAAAAGTGTTCAATAGGCTGTCCATCTTTTAAGTACCTAAGTACAACACTTAACTGGTTGATATGTGACAGATCTGGTGTTGAATCAACTGACAAACTAAAATAACCAGAAGATTTTACTTCATCAACAATAAGCATGTGGGCCTTTTTGAGCCATCAGTTGAATGAGTTCCTCACAGGTTGCTTTGGACAGATAAGGACTTCCTTTGCCACAATTTCCATATTTTGCAATGTGACCTGCTAAAAATGGACCAAACTGACTTATGAGCTCAAGCAGCCCTAAAAAGTTCCCATTTTGCAATGATCCAAATCTTTCTTCTGTTCCTCGAAAAGCCAAGCCACGTTCAGCTAATGTACGAATAACAGCTATGACATGTCTCAGGACATGTTCCCAGTAATCACACTCTTCTTGAATTTGTTTTTCCAACTGTTGTCCCAACCCTACACCTTATCTGCGAGTTAAGTATGTTAGCATAGAGTCTCGGTGAGTAGTGTTTTTTTCATGTTGATCAATTACAATAGTATTTCGCCAGTGACTGAACCCTTCTCTTATAACAAAATGTGAGAAATGTTTAGGAGCAAACAGTTTACAAACAAAACAATAAATTGATCCCACTGATGGTGAATACAATAACCACTCTCTCTCTCTTGTATTCCTCACCATTGGCTTTTGTTCAATCAAAAAAGTTTCTTTGAACAGTATCTTACTGGTTTGCCACTACTGAAATGTCGGTAAGACTTGTCAAATGGCCCACTGTGGTGTTGACAGTCACTGGGTCCACAAGCAGTCCAATAAGCCACGTCATCAGCAGAGAAATTAATCCACAACCCTGGATATTTTGCTATATTTACTTCATCTTTTGCAGACTGAATCATTTCACCACCATCACCATGGCCCACTAAACTTTCATTTTCAGCAATTATTTCAACTTAAGAATGTTTTGTAAAGCAACTTGCATTAGAGATATCAAGAAAATTTCCAGACAAAGTGAGGTCAGTAGTGAGACATGTGCTAGATGAACCTGCTTGTGATGCCTTGATGAATCCAACATCATCATATTTTGATTTTGAAGTGATCAAAGTGGTATTTGTGTCCACTTCTGATGACAGAGATTGGCTCTGATCAGGAATTGGTATATAATGTTGTGGAACTTGTGTGAAGAAATCAGTCAGCTTTGCAGTCTTGGAATCTAATTCCAAAGTTTCCTCTTGTTTCTTTTTTGATAGTTTTCGCTTTTGTGCACCACTTAACTGAACACGTTTCATCTTGGTTCTTGGGATCTGTTAAATACAGAAATAAAAAATTTATTTTGTTGAATATTAGGTGGCAATCAACACAGTTACACATATCACATGCAAAATCATACGAACAATTTAATTTTTGGCTTACAGCTGAATCTTGTGCTTTCATGCTTTAATTAACTCTTATTTTACCGGAGTTGCAATTCTGTGACAGCTAGGCCTTTTACCGGAGGCACTTTTCTGAGACAACCACGTGATTTATTTTATATTTGCTTCTGGAGCCTTTTATAAGACATAATTTATTAAAACAAGACAGGCAGGAAAATAAAAAATAAAATGGTTACGTTAATTATAAGAAAATTACCTCGTTTGATACAATGGTAGTGGCAGAAAGCATCGTGAGCGATAATACGGTGTAAACGAACCGTCATGCACGTGGTTAGAGTTTTATTAGGTAACAGTAAGAAAAGGTAAAAACAATGAAAAACTAATTAAAAGTTAATTTAAATTGAATTCGTCATCTAACTAAAGCAGAAATTCTGTGGTGCCCCCCTTTCCATGATGCCCTAAGCACGTGCTTATTTTGCTTAATGGTTAATCCAGCCCTAAATGTGATATGCAGCTTGCCAAATGATTTGGACAGGCTGGAATTGTGAGCATGTGAAAATAGTGTTGGTCCAGTATTACTAAATGTAAAGTTATATACTTGGATGTGATAAGTTATCCAGTGACATATTATATGTCACTGCTAGAAAAAAAAAAAAACTTATCTGGCTAGGAATCTTGGCGTTTTTGTAGATAAATTTGAGTTCAGTAGTCATATAGATTGCAAATATGATTCACAGGATAATTGTAATGCTAAAATGAATACTGATATGTAAGAATAAGGAAGTCGTTTTGTCTCTTTACAAGGCCTTGATACGGCCGCACCTGTTGTTTACACATCTGGTCTCTTAGATGGCTAGGTGATGTAGTACAGTCAACAGGGTACAAAGGAGTGTTAAAGATATCAGGACTGTAGACGTGCCTCATAGTACACAATTGGAAGAACAACAGGAGACTACACTCTTCGATTGGAAAAGACCTGTGTTTGATTCTCATCATGATAAGGAGTCTTTAAATGGGCTTTTTTCAATTGAAGGTGAGTTATCTTATCTCATACAGAGGTAGTAGTTTTTTTTTTCTCCCAGCAACTTGGGTTTCATTCCACATACAAGCAAATCAGCCAAGAGAACACACAATTCACAGACAAAACATACTATTGTTGGTGCTGAGCAGTAGATGGCATTTGTGGTGATGGTAGTAGTGTCATTGTATGTATTTGGAAAAGTGGGGAACACTTTGAGATATATGTAGTAGAGTAAAGTGCCTTCCCACGATCAGTCCTTGGAGGTATCATTTAAATAGTAATAATCATTGGAACAGATGAGGATTTGTGGATTGCAGATGCTAGCAAACAGGAAATAGAGGGATGACAAAACTGCAGATTTTGGAAAGGCTTGTGTAGAATAATAGAATAAATATTTTATTTTATGGAGGGCAAGGACAAGAGGGCATCCATGGAAGGTGAAAATTAATGCAATTAATAAAGGAGTATGCAGTTGGAATGGTTTGCCTTTTGCGAGTGCAGGTAGTATGAATGAATGAAGGCATGTCAACTGGTAGGTAATATAGTTCCCCTCGATGACTACCCAATTCCACAGATGTCTGGGATAATAATAAAAACAGATCCTATTTAACACAGTACAAATAATTGTCCCCTTCTAAAAAGTGGTGCCCTTCACCACTATACATAACTTGTTGCTATGTTCAGACAACCAGTTTATCTAATTTATTATCCAACTCCATCTGTCCCCATTTAAATACCAGCTTGTCATGTGGACCCTCTCCAACTATTGAAGGTCTTTGTAAAATCTAAACACTAATCTACATGCATCCACCATTTGCAGTACATCACCCAGTTGTGATATGTGAATAAGTTGATAAAGCATGACATCCTCTAAATCAGGGGTTCTCAACCCTTTCCAGTGGCATACCATTATATTTATTCAAGATATTAGATGTACCAGTAAGGCAGTGGCTCACGTACCACCAGTGGTACAAGTACCATAGGTTGAGAATCTCTGCTCTAAATAAACCCATACTGACTCTCATAAGGAATCCTGCTTTTATTGACCTAGCCTCCCCTAACCTCTCCAGTATTTTAATCACATCTCCAGATACAGAAACTAGGTAGAATTCACCCACCCACTTGTGTGAAGTGGAACAGTTTTGTCTTTCTTTCAGCCCTTTGGGACTTTTTTCATTCAAGCCCTTTTAGATAAGGATATTAAGACTGCTGTTAACCAAAATGCAACTATAAAAACATTCAGTATATGGCATTCATCAAATCCTATTATTTAATATTAAGATTAACACTCCAACTTATGTAAGAGTTATGTTCTGGAAACTTGACAGAGTCAAGTTTATGAATTTTTAGGTACACCACCCCAAACATGTGAGCAGTACTCTAAGGATGTGTGGATTTAGGATCTGTATAGAATTAGTTGGGTGGGTGTAAAATAGTATCTTGAGCAGATGAGAATACCTAATTTTTTTGGGGGGGAGGGGGTGCTGAGGAACCTATTGATGTAATGTGTTTATGCCAGGAGAGGCTGCAAGTAAATGTTAGTCTAAGCAGAAAGATCTAATCCTGTGGTAATTTGTGTAGTAGTGGCAGTAAGGGTATGTGAGCTGAGATCCCTTTTACAAGAGAGGCAGAGACTGCATTTTGGTGGTGTTGAAGGTGACCAGATTGTTCTCACCCCATTGAAGGATGGTATGCATTTGTTGAAGTTCTTCTAGAGTTTGCTGCAAGAACAATATCATCACCAAATTGTAGGTGATTTAGTTCTTTACCATGTATTAGAATTCTTCTATTTTACAAATCCAGATCTTTAAAAATTCCTTCTAGGGCTGTTGTAAATAATTTAGGCAAAAGGGCATATCCCTGTAACTTTTTTTTTATTGGAAATTTCATATTTGTTCCAGATTTTATAGACAATTGAATTTTTAGTCTCTCTCTCTCTCGTGTATATATATGACTATATCAATTTTTTTTTTTCTTTCAATTCCTTTTTTTTCAATGTTTTAAGTAACATAGATGACAAACAGTCAAAATTCTTGCATTACTCTATGGCTGAAATGTATTGGATAACAGGCCATACTCAATTGTTCAAGAAAATAAAAATGCTAGGTTAATTAACTTCTTCTGCAGTACAATTTCTAAGAGAATTTTTTTTAGGCACCAGCTACTAGCGTATTCATCGAAAGAGATTTTTCAAAAGGTGAAATTATTATCGTTATTATCCCAAGACCCCCATGGAGTCACAGACTCATCTAGGTCCTTTTGGTCATACACACAGCTCATCATACTATGCCTTAAACACATTCAAATTCTCTGCAGACACCTCACTCTGAGGCAATGCATTCCAGTTATTCCCAACTCTCCATGCAAAAAACCTGCTTTTCATTCCCTTGCTCACATCCTCCTTATACAGCTTATATCCTCCTTAAATAAGAGGATGAGCTCTTGTTCTTCCACAATCTCCCACTATTTTATGAAAAACCTCTTCAACATTAATCCTACAACAATCCCTTACTAACTTATGTCTCTATCACAACACCCCTCTTCTGCTATCCACAAAACTGCAAATTGCATAGTCTCAACCTTTCTTTGTATTCAACATTCCAGAGATCAGAAGCTATTTTCTTCTGAACCCTCTCCAACATCTCTTCATCCTTTTGAAAACTAGGCGAAGAAATCTGTACACAGTAGTCCATAATGTGGCCTCATCAGAGTCTTATACAATGGAACCAGAATCTCGTTACTTCTACAAGTCGATGTGCTCTGCATCATTGCTAAAATTCATTGTGTCGACCTCACAATTTTGGCAATATGTCCTATAAATTTTAGATTGTTATATACCATCAACCTAAGATCTGTTATTTCCTCCACCTCCAACAATATATCACCACCAAGAATAAATTTTATATCATCTTTGTTTTCCAAAGTTTAAAACCATACATTTTGCAACATTGAACTGGTATCCCCACTCCCATGCCCATCCACTAAGTCTATTCAAGTCTTCTCGCAAGGCCACAACATCAGCTCTACTCCTCAGTTTATCCGAAATTTGCATCATCTGCAGACAGCTGTATATCCCCATTCAAATCTTTCCAAATATCATTAACATACAGGTTAAACAGCAATGACCCTAAAGCAGACCCCTGAGGCACACCACTAGTGACTTTCCTCTTCTGAGATATTGTTCCCCCCATACAGAACTTGATGTCTATTAGACAGCCAACCTCCAATCTAGTCTAATATCTCTTAGTAAGGGAATATGTGAGTAGACACATAAATATAAAATTAATGATGGAAAATCTCACGTAAAAAAATTTTTTTAATAGTATAATTTTCACCTGTGTGTCACAGGCATCCTCAGTGCATGTTAAGCTCAAATTAAACAATAATTGACAATTCCAAAAAGCACCACCTAAGTAGCTAGTGTAAGATAACTAAAAAGGTCAATAAAATTTCCTAACAAAAAAAAAAAATATATATATATATATACAATAAAAGGTTAGGAAAGATTAGCTGATTTGTTAAGTACTTTCTCCTATAAAGTGGATAGGCTTAAACCATCGGATCTGTTTAAGTTAGGAGAGTGGAGTAAAGTTTCACGTGTTTCTTTATAAAGCCGTTCTATGAGGAACCGACTTTTGTGAAGGACTCTTGTCTTTTTCCAATGAACTCTATGTCTGGTTAAGATGGCATGTTCTGCAAGTCCAGACTGTTCAGGTTTAAGGTACTGAATATAAGACTGGTGTTCTTCTAGTTGAATAGAGGCAGATCTTCCTCTTTGTCCGAAATAAGATAATCCACAAGAGCAAGGAATCTGGTAGATACCTGGATAATTAAGATGTGGATACTTGTCCTTAGAAGTGAGAAAGGTGGAGATTTTTCTGACCGGTGAAAAGGCAACAAAAATGTGTCAATGACATTTTTGCTATTTGGAATGGCTCTTCTGATGAACTTCAACAGTTTCTCACTAAGTTAAATGCACTTCATCCAAGAATCATCCAGTTTCCCCTAGAAATAGAATCAAATAAGCAGTTAGCCTTTTTAGATCTTCTAATTCTTCGCCAGATGGTAACCTACATTTCTCAGTCTATAGAAAGAAGACTCATACTGGCCATTATATCGATGATGAATCTCATCACCATCCCAGGCAAAAGGCAGGAACTATTAAAGCACTGGTTCATCAGGCCAACTCCTTTTGTTCTTCAGACGACCTCTTACAGAAAAAACTGCATTATATTACTTCTTCCTTTCTATTATTATTATTATTATTTTGGGCGACTCCAGAGAGTCCTTAGACTCATCAAGGGAGGCCCTAAACATCATGTCCACATAACTATACGACATTCTCACAGTATCTATCATACCTTGCCTTGAACTCGCTCACCGTCATAGCACCCACAACAAAATCTGGCAGCTTATTCCACTCATTTACCACTCTAAAAGTAAAAAAGAACTCAGCTCTAACACCCCTGCTAACCACACTCTTGCCCAGCTTCCATAGGTGTCCCCTAGTTCTCCCACCACCAGTCCTGATCTCAAAAATATCCTCTGAATTAATCCTATAGAATCTCTTTAGCAATTTGAATGTCTCAATCATATTTACCCTTTTCTGCCTATCAACTAGTTTCTGCAACCCACAAATCTTCAACCTGTTCTCATATGGTTCATTCCATAGACCCGCTATCATCTTAGTCACTCGCCTCTGGATTCTCTCCACCTCCTCCCCATCAAGAAGGAACCGAGGTGACCAAATCTGGGCACAGTAGTCGAGATGAGGTCTTATCAAGGCTCAGTACAGAGGTACAATAACTTGCTTGTCTCTGCTCATCAAGGTATTTTTCAACAACCAAGTGAGTTGATGAGCTGATTTAGCAACTTTTGCAATGTGCCCCCTAAACTTCATCTCCCTATCCACCAACACTCCCAAGTCCCTCGCTCATGGATGCCCTTTATCTAATGGATACAAGAATTCCTTCATCAAAAGAGCTTTGAGTAATTTTAATATGTCTTCCTCTTCAAATACAGAAGAAATAATGCACACTCCTATCCCTTATGTACACAGCATTAGTGAACGTATAGCAAAAGTTTTAAAACCACTGAATATTTTTGTTGTCTTTCGACCGTTTAGAAAAATCTCCACCTTTCTCACTTCTCCTAAGGACAAGCTTCCACATCTTAATTATCCAGGTATCTACCAGATTCCTTGTTCTTGTGGATTATCTTATTTCGGACAAAGAGGAAGATCTGCCTCTATTCAACTAGAAGAACACCAGTCTTATATTCAGTACCTTAAACCTGAACAGTCTGGACTTGCAGAACATGCCATCTTAACCAGACATAAAGTTCATTAGAAAAAGACAAGAGTCCTTCACAAAAGTCAGTTCCTCATAGAACGGTTTTATAAAGAAACACGTGAAACTTTACTCCACTCTCCTAACTTAAACAGATCCGATGGTTTACGTCTATCCCCTTTATGAGAGATAGTACTTTACAAATCAGCTAATCTTTCCTAACTTTTTATGGTATATATAGTTTTTTTTTTTTTTTTGTTAGGAAATTAGGAAATTTTATTGACCTCTTTAGTTATCTTACAATAGCTACTTAGATGGCGCTTTTGGAATTGTCAATTATTGTTTAATTTGAGCTTAACATGTACTGAGGATGCCTGTGACACACAGGCGAAAGTTATACTATTAAAAAATCTTTTTACATGAGATTTTCCGTCATTAATTTTGTATTTACTAGTCTAATATCCAAACACCATCTGCTCTAGTTTGACTATCAATTTATGTGGTAATCCATCAACAGCCTTTTCAAAATCTAAGGATGCTACTGTGTATCCATCTCCCACATGCAATGCAGAAATATTTACAATGAATCCAAAAATAGGCTTCTCCCAAAAAAAAAAAAAAAAAACTGAAAAAATTATTTTCCTACATCGTAATTTATGATTTTAATTAATAAATCCATAATTATTTTGTATATTTCACAATTTAAAATAAAAGTCTGTTATCGTAGAAAGGCTTAGACATGTTAAACATGCTTATTAAATAATTTATGGAATTTACAATGTACACAGGATATAAATTAAACTTTAATCTATATTTCCAATATTTATAGATTAAAGTTTAATTTAATTTATATCCTGTGTACGTTGTAAATTCCTTAAATTATTTAATAAGAAAAGTCTGTTAATATTTTTATTTTGTTACTTGAGGTAATTAGTGTAATACTTGTTCTGATTTTTGTGGTGTATGTTGGTTTTAAATAAATGTTCCCTAAAAAATTTAATGTCAGTTTTATTATATTAAAATGGAGAATGTTGCGGATCCAACTATATTGGATCCACAACAAGAAACTCAAGTTTCAAAAACTTACTAGGGAGATTGAGAACATGACCTTCAGCATTGGAGTTGCCTTGTGCTATTTAAAGGAAACGATAGGAGCCTGTATATTCGTTTAAGCAGTGCTTTGTTTCTAGAAAAAATGGTGTTAGAACTCGCATCTTGTTAAGTTTTTTATTAAAGAAAATGATATTCAAATCTTAATTTAAATGAAATATAAAGCAGCTGTTGCTGTCAACGAGTCACATAAATGAATTAAATATAATTTATCTTCAGTATATTTTATTTTAGACATGATCAAATGTAAAATTAAACAAACAAATTACAACCAAAGACCAAATATAAAAATAAAAGAAAATTTGTAAAAACATAAAATTTACGAGAAGTTCATAGTGTTTTCCAAAGTTTTGTCCAATTCTCATCGAAAAAATCGTGTCGACTCCTTTCTTTGCTCTTAGTATCTAAGGCCGAATGTCGTCCTGTAAGTAACCACAGATCAACATACTTTGAAGGATCAAAAGGTCTTAAAGGTGGTCTAATCTAATGAGTTTGATGATTAAAAGTGCCGAAAACAGTTCTAGTCTTCGTGGAAGCTCTTGTTGGGGTGGTAATTAAATTCACCTGCAAAAATCCGTATTCACATTCACTTGATGAATTGGGAATGGTATTCAGAGCATGTATCAAACGCAACAGTTTTTCTGGGTATGTCTTATCGAGAATGTATTCACGGAATTTACGAATCATTTCTCTTTCATTTATTGCAATCTGATTGAAAAATTTCTAATTTCTGCCTCTCCAAATGATAGCTGAGCATCAATATCTTCAGGCCAATATTTTTGGTCAAGCACATGAGCCCAAAGTTCTAGCTCAACATCTTCACTATCAAAGCAACCTTTTTTCAATTGACTCTTTCAGTTTGGCATAAAATGTTTTGGGTCAATAGGAGGATTATTTTTTGGAGCTTTTTCATGAAGTAAAACTCCACGAAAGTGCAGATCGCGTACAGCAGCTTCAGCACATCCATCCAAAATTCTGTCTTCTTTCTTCAAAAACTTGTACAAGTGCATTTATTTTTTGATTTGCCTTGTAAAGGTTCATGTCACTGTCTTGCAGGTCCAAACTTAATTCAAACAATTCTTGGAGAGCGTCACACATCAATCCTAGATCCAATAAAAGGTCTGTAGATGTTATTTTCTTCTTAAGCCATCATAAGTACATTTTATCATTTTTATCTCTCCTAGGATCATGCATCACATCTTCAAAATGATGCACTAGAGATTCAAAATTATTCCACACAGCTAAAACTGAACGGAAACTAGATTACACCCATCGATTACTTAAAATTCTTCCAATTTTCAGCTCAACCTCTAGTGATTCTGCACATAAATGCAACTCTCTACTGTTTTTTGGTGAAGCATTGTATAGGACACAAAGTTTATCAATGAATGATTTAAATCTATTGATTCCTGAAATTTCCTTTACAGCATCACTTACTGATAATCTAGTCTGTGATTAGCACAATGCCAAACTATAATAGAAGGAAATTTTTCTGACAGTAGTTTTTTTACTCCACTTTTACACCCTAACATTACAGCGGCATTGCATTCTAGAGAAACTAATATTTTTTAAAATAATCTTCTGTCATCCCATAATAGTTAAGACATTGGAGTAAGGAATCAAATACACTTTTTGCCGTTACGTTTTCAAGTTCGATCAAGTCCACAAATACAGTTATAGGTGAATTAATTCCAACACGTTCTATACAGCATCGAATATACACTACGAGAGTGGTTTTATTGCTTATTGCTGTTGATTCATCAATTATCAATGAAATTATATTTTTGGATTGAACGATTTCTTTAAACACATTTTTTCTCATTTCTTCACTTACATGATTCAGAATGTTAATACATGCATTTGTTGAATGAAGAATACGACCCATTTCAATTCCATTCAGTTCTTGCAGATCAATTTCACTTTAAAAATTATGGAATGATTGGTTTTCCTTTGCTACTTTATATGCAGTTTGAAAAATTTCTGCAGTTATTTCTTTTTCATGAGATAATGATTTTAAAAAACCTTTTCAAGGGTCTTTTTTTCGGCTTCAAAAACAAGTTTTACCGCTGCTTGGCATGCAGCATATTCTCTATGATCGAACATTTTTTTCGACGTAAGCTCATTTGTAGCTTCCTATCTTTGCCAGAATATGCAATCTCGTTGTTGTTCCATTCTTTGGAAATTTTCATTCCCATCTTTGTTTCAATTCCAAGAGTTCTAACTTTTCTGCAAGGCGTACAGCCAAGTTTATTTTTGCAAATATATATCCATTAATTTTTCAAGCAAAAATAATTTTTTTTGATCTAATGTCCAGCAATTCAGCCAGTCATTTCCAGTTTGGCCTTGCTCCTCAAGATTAGCTTGAAATGATTCGAAAACATCAACTGGCACCATTATTTCCATATTTTTTGATGTTATTATTCTGGGCTTTTTATTAATGGGATCGGTGGTTTAGAAGTAATTGGAAATCTTATTCATTTTCAAACTTGGGATCAGCCTTTTACACTAAAAAGTAAAAAAAAAAAAAAAATGCTAAAAGGATATGAAAATAATGACGTTAAATTTACGTCAATTCAATAAAGATATTTTTTAGATAAATAAGATAAATAATTTTGCCGAAAATCTTTTGCATATTGTCAATTTACACGTCCATACAGCCACAAACATAGATGCTAATGGTGTGCGCATGCTTGTTAAGTACGCGTGACATTATTTCAAAAATTACTTTTGAAAAAATGGTAAAAAAATAGGTGCCAGAACGTCGTTCCGGCGCATTACGCCAGAAAAAAAGTACTGCATTTAAGTGCACTAATTAGGTTTTACTTGTCTGATAAATGTTACAAACTGCTCATTCTCCTCATAGCCAAACCTTAAAAATCCTCTGTTAAATATACCACAGACTTTCCATGTCAAAAAGTTAAATTCATCACAAGTGAACCTCAGGGGTGCATAATCAAGTACTGTATAGAGCAAAGATACTTAATTATTTATAATTATAATTATTATTATTATGTGACACCTCCAGGGAGTCCAAGGATTGATCGAGGGAGGGCATCTAGTCTACAACTCTGTTTCCTACATTGAACTGCAACTACACAAATGTCATCTACTGCCCACCACTTATAAAGACAATCACAAACATCTTTTCCCACGGCAGTATTCGAACCTGCAACCTTTTGGCTAGAGAGCGGATACACTAACCACTCGGCAATAAATAAGAAATTATAACAGATAATATCATTATTTATGATATTATTTGTTATAATTTCTTATTTATTTTATAGTCAAATGTAGAAAAACTTAGGGATTGAAATATTTTAAATATTTCTTCATTTTTACTATAATATATGGATGGATCCATAATATCCTCCTTTCAATATCTTACTAATTCTATGTTGAAGAAAGCAAAAATGTTTTCTTTCTGTAAATTTTATTTCTGCTTTTTATCATAGAAGAGCCTAAGAGTCTTCATTTTGGCAATGTAAAATCCTTAATAAACAGAAATAAGAGATATTAAAGATCTGTGGTTATTTCACAATTGCGCACACACTTCATAGCTGGAGGGGAGGGTCAGAACTGAAAAGTTCTGATAAACACCTAGAACAAAAATGATAGTAAAGCAACTCTTCTTATATATCCCAAAAGAAGATGAACAAATGAATACAATTTGATTATTACTATTGATTATTATTATTACACTTTTCTCTGTAGCACAATTGGAAGAACAGCAGAACGTTGTGTCCTTCGATTTGAAAAGAACTGGGTTCGATTCTCTCCGTAATGAGGGGAATCATTATATGGACTTTTCAATTGAAGGTGAATTAGCTGATCTCATATGGAGATAGTGTTTGTTTTTTCCCCCCTCCCGGAAACTGGTTTTTCATCCCACATACAAAAAAAAATCAGCCTTCAGAACACACACAATTTACAGACAAAAAATGCTGTTGTTCGTAATGATGATAGTGTCGTAATAGGGGAATTCAGTAGTAGTAGTAGTGGGGAGAGTGAGATGTATATAGTGAAGTAGATTAGAGTTCCCTTCCACAACGAGTCCTTGGACCCCTGGAAATGTCACGTAATAATAATAACAATTGATGAAACATGGGAGTTAAAGGGTTTTAGGATATGTTCTTTCTTGTGATTATATCAGTTGCTTTAATATCATTTTTGTACTAGGCATTCGTCAAAACTTTTCAGTCTCCCTTATTTTGTGTGTGTGCACGCGCACGTGTGTGTATATGAAATACGGATTGATCTGTTTATTTTGCAATGCTAAGTTGAATATTTTTAGGCGCTTCAGATATTATACACTGACAGCAGTTCACCTATGAAAAATACAACTACTCTGACAAAGTATTGCTTTGGTATTGAATAAGAGTTTTTGTACTCTCAAAGTTTATGCCTGATTTCTGATGAGAAGCAATAGTTCAAAATGGCTGTCAGGCCAGCAAAACATGAATCAAAAAAAGTCCTTAATAAAAGGTGAATATATGGGCAGCATATTTAAAGTTATTTTTAACTTGGGTGTATTATACGTTAAAGATACCAAGAAAAGGCCAGCCTGGATGGCTGAGTGGTTAGCGTTATCCGCTCTCCAGCCAAAAAGCTGCGGGTTCGAATCCTGCCGTGGGCATGAATGTTTGTAATTGTCTGTGGAAATACTGGTGGTGGTGGTAGATTGTGTTGGTGTAGTTGCAGTCAGTTGGCAGAGACAGAGCTGTAGAGCAGGTGCCCTCCCTCAATGAGTTTATAGACTCCCTAGAGGTGTCAAGTAATAATAATAAATTTTATACTTGGTTTTAATCCTTTTCTCAACTAAGCAAAACAAAGTTTTGCTTATGAAATATATTCATGTCTAAGTTACATGTATACAGAGGTTAATGACTTCATATCACTTGCCTTAGTATGTATCCCATACTACAAAGCACACCCCCTTTCGGGTGTGTATAATGCAATGCATAATGGGAAGGGCCACTACCCAGACCAGTTTCAACTTTTATTGAGGTCTCACCATTGGGAGCCAGACCTGGGAGCGATACCAAGGTTGACAATTGACATTTATGTCTTTAGGGGTGAAGCAAGATGCTTTTCATATTCCCCGCTATCTGTCGTGGTTACAGTGAGGGTAAAATTTACGAGCAGTTTGCTCGCCCTGAATGGGCATGGAGATTATGTATCGCTATAGGAGGCTAATATAGTTTTTGGTCTTCTATATTTAAATATGTCCGTTGGCTCGTATGCTGCAGCTTGTTGAACCAAATCGTTGGGATGTGTGGACGTCTTTAGAAAAAATTTGGAAGCTAAGGATTGTAGATAAGAGAGAATATAGGGAATATTTGTGTCTCTGTGGAGTTGGCTGTTTCTAACATACCACGGGGCGTTCAAAATCATTCTCAAGCACTTGTTCTGCACTCGCTGTATCTTAATAATGTTAGTATTAGAGGTGTGGCTCCAGGCTGGAGAGGCATAGGTGATTATAGGACGAATCGACATCTGGTATAGCTGCAATTTGATTCTGTTGCTGAGTTTGCTATTTCTATTAATTAGCGGGTAGATCTGAGCTATGGCTTTAGATGCTTTTGCACATGCAGACTTGATATGTTGGTTGAAAGATAGCTTTTTGTCGAGAATCACACCCAGGTAATTTGTTTCTTTCTGCCAGGGAATTTTAGTATTGAATAGTAACACATCTCCAGCAGGAGACATTGGCCTTTTTGAGAAGAGAACCGCTGAGCTTTTCAGGAGATTGACTTCCAATCTCCACTTGGAGAACCGACCCTCCAGCTTTAGAAGATTTTCTTGAAGCTTTCTAGTAACCAAGTGGGGTCTGAGAGATCTGGTTAGTATTGCCGTATCGTCCGCATACAGTGCTAAAATGGAAGTCATCGGATTGTGTGGGATGTCTGACATGTATACAGAAAACAGCAATGGAGCCAGTAGAGATCCCTGCGGCACTCCAGCAAAGATATGGCGCTGGGACGATGTAGAACCGTTAATTTTAACTTGCATTGATCTATTCTGAAGATATGAACGGATTAGATGAACCATTTTTAGTGAGATACCGGCTGAGATAAGTTTGTGCAGGAGTCCAAAATGCCAGATTTTGTCAAATGCTTTAGATAGGTCTAGGAATACCGCACCTGTGCACTGGCGCCAGTTGTAGCTGGTGGTGATATATTCCACAATTCTGTGGATTTGCTGGGTAGTACTATGGTGTTGTCGAAATCCAAACTGTTCTTTAGGGAGGATGTCTAGGTCATTTACTGAGGTTTGGAGTCGTGAGAGGATGACCTTCTCTGCGACCTTACCCAGATTGGAGATGAGACTGATTGGACGATAATTCTGCGGTAAGTGTGGGTCTTTGCCTGGCTTATGTATAGGAATCACAGCAGCCATTTTCCAGGTGGAAGGAAAATAGTGAAGTCTTAAGATTGCATTTATTATATTGGTCAGATGCACTATAGCTTTTCGAGGCAGCAGCTTGATCACCCTGTTTGAGATGCTGTCTGGTCCAGGAGCTTTATTGTTCTTAAGTTTTTTAATAATATCATATAATTCAACAGGTGATGCGGGTGCAATATGATCGGCACTGTTGTCCGGGAGGTTTAGTGCATGTCTAACCTGTCTGTGGATTTTGTACAGATGATTGAAATCAATGTTGTTATAAGAAGGTTTGCACTGATCCTCAAGATTTTTAAGTATGGCTTCTGCCTTATCTGCATCTGTGTGGACTAGGCCCTGGTTTGAGATTATAGGGGGGAGGGATCTGGTTTTATTTTTGATATTTCTCAGTAGGCCCCAGATAAAGTGATCAATAGGTGAGATAGAGGCTAACTTTTTATCCCAGACTTCGTTTCTATGTGTTTTAAGTGCATCTCTTACTGCTCCATTCAATCTGTTAAGCACTGTCTTATCCTGAGGTGCGCGAGTGTTATGAAATCTCTTCCTAGCTCTGCTCTTCTCTCTGATCAGGTCCATAATGTCCTCAGGCAAACGATCAGGCTTGGGAACAGGTTTCTGGTAGGATGCAACCATTATAGCGGACTTAATCTGTTGGGTGAAGCTAGTCACTGCAGATTCCACATCTTCTGGTGTGCATATGGGAGGGACAGGTCCTATTTGATCCCGAAGTGCTTTAGACAATCTCTCCCACGATATGCCTGAATGAGAAGGAGGAGGCAGGCATTCTTGCTCACCCAATTGCAGTAGAATTGGGTTGTGATCCGACGACAGCTCGTTTAGTGATGTAAGGCTGTACTGTAGTTTAATGTCTTGCAGGATGGCTATATCCAGGATATCAGCAGTGCCAGATGTACTGAGATGAGTTGGTTCGGTAGGTCCAGCCACAACAGCATGGTTTAATCCTGTGTAGCTAGAGAGGATGCGACCATTTTTGTTGGTAGATTTACTGTTCCAAGCAGGATGCTTTGCATTGAGGTCTCCAGCAATGATGACCGGTCCTTTTACTCCAAGGATGGCATCCAGATCTGAGGTCAATAATGTCTTTAATGGAGGGTTGTATGCAGAAAAAATTTTGAGGTTTCCAATTGTGTTTGTGAGAACATTGATTCCTGTGATTTCGAGGTTGGTGGTAGTAGGGT
Source organism: Typopeltis vanoorti (assembly GCF_054136105.1). Lineage (NCBI taxonomy): Eukaryota > Metazoa > Arthropoda > Arachnida > Uropygi > Thelyphonidae > Typopeltis > Typopeltis vanoorti. The sequence goes on from NC_143556.1 coordinate 146,592,484, forward strand.
GGGTTATTGAGTGATGATTGATATAGTTTTTGATAAGGGTGGCTGTACCTCCACCTCTATACCCAAGCCTGTCGTTTCTGTAAATCTGATACCCTCTGATTTTCAGGGTGTCAGCAGGCCTCAGGTGAGTTTCATTAATTAGCAGTATATCTGGATTGTATCTATTATTAAATTCCTGGATTTCTAACAGTTTGTTTTTTATACCGTTGGCATTCCAACCGATAATCCTAAGAGAATTTGGGACGATTTTTTTCCTATGCATCAGAGAGTGCAGATAATATGGATTGGGTTTGCTGTAGGAATCTTTTTGTGACACTTAAGGATGGATTTGAGTTGCTGAAATCCTGCAGCATGTTTGCAAGAGAAGAGGTGATAACAGCTGATAGATTTGAGTGTGGATTATTCCGGTTCTGGGTTTGTACTATCTGATTGGAGCGGGCCACATCAGCATATGTTCTTACTTGATGTTGAAGATTCGTTTTCTTAAGGGGCTCAGTTAATGATGGGCGAGCACCTGTTGTCATGTATTCACTCTTGGAGAACTGAGTAGCCTGAGCTTCAGGAACTCTCGCACTAGATGACGAGGTAGATTGATGACTTGTATCATTCCATCTGTTTTTGGGGTGATGTATACACCCTCTATAATTAGCAGAGTGAAGACCCCCACAATTAGCGCACTTAGCCGGGGTGGATTTTGGCTTGGCGCAGGTGTTTGTGGGGTGATTCTCGCCACATTTTAGGCATTTGAACTGAGCTTTGCATAGCTTCTGGGCATGGCCAAATTTTTGGCATCGGTGGCACTGCCCAGAAGATGATTTCTTTCTCAATGGTTCTGGGGTGATTTTAAGTCCACAGATTGATTTTAAATTATAAATGTCTTTGTAAATGTTATGAATTTCTACTAAAACTAAAGGCATAGGTGTCTTATTTGATCTAAACATTCTAGTAACCTTTATGGGGGGTAGTTCCTGTAGGTTAAGGTCAGCAACTATTTCATCAGTGTCAATATCCTCGGAGACTCCACGTAAGACTACTTTCAGATTTTTTTCGGAGGCAAGTGAAAATGTGTGATATTGGGTTCCTCTAGTGTCCAGTTCCTTTGTAAGATTTCTATAGTCAGCCACCGTGGTGGGCTGGATACGTATTCCCTCGTCTGAATTTTTAGCAGACGTGTAACGAATCTGTGAATTAGCCATGATGGTTCTGAGTGATGACCATCTCTGCTTTTCCCTTAGGATAATCGGTGGCACCTTTTCATTGGGGGAAGCAGAGGGATCTGAAATGGGAACATCCTCGTCCATACCAACAACATTTGTTGACTCAGCAGCAAGAATTTTTCTCTTCTTACGTGCGTGGGTTTCTTCTTGACCAGAAGGATTAGAGGTAGAGACAACTAGATTGAGTTTTTCCTCCATTTGAGGGGAGTCTTCATTTTCCTCAGCATCGACTTCAGGTGAGGAATACAAATTTAAGTAGCCGGGCCAATCCCGTTCAAACTTTTTGAGGAGCTTTTTAATAAAACTGAGTGCTAGCTTTTTATCGAGTGACTCGATAATAGTGTCGGGGTCAATCATACTAGTGGGCCATGTCAGCTTGAACTTCTTTTGGAGTTTATCAATGAGTTCAAGAGCTGGCTCTTTATCGAGCAAGTCAGTGAATACGTCTAGGTCAGGTACGCTCATATCGATTTAACTTCGTATGTGCATTAATAAAATATCCCGCAGGTCTGAAGACCTGCCAACAGAAATTTTTGTAAAATATCCCACAGCCGCAAAGGACTGCCTGCAATATCAAGTATAGGCGTGTCAACCAGCAATAAGATGTTAAAGTACAACAACAATGGCGATACGAATGGTAGTAGGCCTAGCATATCGCCTTTGTGAAGTCAGTTGACTTACGTGTACCTGGATAAACCAGTATGGGAAATAAAATACCTGTTTATGGCAGCAGCAAATAATTGATATTACTAAAGAATAAACATAAATCTCTAAAAACTTATCAGTCAAATTCACAATTCATCATCAAAAATACACGACACGAAACACTAACACGCGAGCTGCCATCTTGTGATACCAAGGTTGAAGTAATGCAGAAGTCATATATATATCTCATATACAAGTAGACAATAGGTGCTTGACCTTATTGATAAAAATCTCTGGATGAGAGAAAGATGTCGAAAGTTTTTTACCTTGGGTGTATTATACGTTAAAGATACCAAGAAATTTTATACTTGGTTTTAATCCTTTTCCCAAGTAAGCAAAACAAAGTTTAGTGCATGAAATATATTAGCCTCTACATACAAGTGGCTTAGATGTGAATATATTTCACATGCAAAACTTTGTTTTTCTTACTTGGGAAAAGGATTAAAACCAAGTATAAAATTTCTTGGTATCTTTAACGTATAATACACCCAAGGTAAAAAAAAAAAAAAAATTTTCGACATCTTTCTCGCATTCAGAGATTTTTATTAATAAGTTCAAGCACCTTTTGTCTACTTGTATATGAGATATATATGACTTCTGCATTACTTCAACCTTGGTATCTCTTCCGGGTCTGGTTCCCACTGATGAGACATCAATAAAGGTCGAAACCAGTCTGGGTAGTGGCCCTTCCCATTATGCATTGCATTATACATGCCCAAAAGGGGGGGAGGGGCTTTCCATTATGGGATACATGCTAAGGCAAGTGATATTAAGTCATTAGCCTCTATATACAAGTAGCTTAGATGTGAATATATTTCACGCACAAAACTTTGTTTTGCTTAGTTGGGAAAAGGATTAAAACCAAGTATAAAATTTCTTGGTATCTTTAATGTATATGGGCAGCACTTCAGTGCAAACTAAGGCAACTCTGATGCCATGGATTGTATTCTCATAAGCTCCCAGATCTTTTTTTGAAACTTTCCAAATTTTTACACACACACACACCAGAGGCATATATTCAGAGCATGGTAGGTGTGCAGTGCATACCCATGGTATAGCAATATCACCGATATATTTTAGCATTTATTCCTGTTAAAGACTCCACTAATTGTTGGAGTCTTTAACAAATACTAACGCTTCGTGAAGCGGGCACTTTTCGGTGTATAAACGTTGCATCATATTCACATTAATAGCCCGGGTGGGTTGTCACAAGTACAGATATCTTTGAACAGACATCAAGATGGCACAGTGGATCAAATTCTTAGCGTTCCAGTGGTTTTAAACCACCCAGAAGATGAGGCAGGGTGTGTGCTGATACAATAGCATTCAGAAATCATTGGCTGTGTCAATCAACCAATCCATTTGAATATTGTCATTTGTCATGAGTTGCTGTTTGTTTTCCCGAGTTTCATCTGTTTTGCTTGAGTGGAGTGTGAATTGACATGTTTAGGACACTGATATAGACAAACTTTTAATATCTAATTTTCTATAAATAATTTATAACGTTTTTGCCCATATTTACATTGGGAAACAGCTTTGACGATCTATTGAATGTCCTATTTTCTTCCAGAGCTTTTGCAGATTGTGTGATTGTAATTGAAGTAGGTAAGCCTCATCCTCCTTTTCCAAATTTACTGTTATGTATACATCTTTGGGTAATTCAAATATACCAGCCAAATATAGCATTCTCCTTTATTATTGGTTTCTAATGTATTTTAAAACAAACACATTGTCCCCGCTCTATGCAAATTTGGTTTACATTTAATTGATAAATTATACAGTTAATTCATTGGACCAATTAAGATGAACACTGATGCACTCTGCACTCTTAAAACTTTCATACAGCGATAAAAATGCAATCATATAGTCAAATTGACATGAATTTTTGTAGCACAGGTTGCATAAGCTATACAACAGCACAACCCAACTGAAATGGGTATGCGATGCCACAGACCCACAAAGTTGGCTATGGACGGTTCTTTTTATTTTCACATTTTCATATGGTAACATGGTTAGATGAAGTATTATTATATGTATTTTTCAGTTTTTCTTTATTCTGTAATTTGACCAAAGCATGCTCAGTTAATAGTTTTAATGGAACATGTGCACTAGATATATTTAAATAACTTTCATGACTTACACATGTAACAAAAATTATATAGAATTTTTATTCAGAAACGCCAATATATTTCATCCAATGTTATGTGGACATCATCCGGGAGACAGGCCATTAGCTACATTCAAAACATGAATCATTATAATGAGTCACAAATCATGCATATATTAACTCATATCTCAGTCACAGCTGAAGTATATGATATTACACTATTAGATTTCAATGGAACAATTGTAGAAAGGTACTTATTTAAAATTTTTAATATATGCATCAATTTAAATATTAAAAAAACAAACAACTTATGAACAATTAATAGTGATCACTTCCCAATCCTTGAATACTGACATGCAGTCTGGTTGGTTGAGGTTCAGATGATGTTGGGCACTAGGCACAGAGTTCTTTGGAAACAGACAAAGCTTTTTCAATACAGCAAGTTCAAATTTGATTGTCTTTTTCTTAAAACATGCAAAATGCTATGAAATCATCTGAACCTCAACCGATCAGACTACATGCCAATATCCAAGTTTTAGGAAGTGATCACTATTAATTATTCAAAAGTTTTTTGTTTTTTTTTTCTGTTAATAATTAATTATTCTAAATTTTTTTTTTTATCTCCACGACTTTCTACAATAGTACCTTTAAACTAATAGTGTAATATCATATACTTCAGCTGTGACCATGACACAAGCTAATATACCCATTTGTTTAAGTTAAGGGATATATATATATATATATCCCATATCGTTTCTTAGCCGAATAAGAAACTCAAAGCGTTTCATGCCGAATTTAGTAGAAACTATATAAAGTTCGGCGATTCCAAGCGTAAGCAAATACCTGGATACTGCAGCAACTGACCCTTAAGGTAGTGCAAGCTGAGGCAACTCATGTCTAAGGTGGAGCAAGCTCTGATCACTACCCAGACAGGTTTCAATTTTTATTGAGATCTCATCATAATAACTAATATTTAAGGAATTGACAGCGTATACTGGAAATATAGATTAAATAAACTTTAATATACACTTTCCGATATTTCGGCGAACGTTACGTTGCCATCTTCTTGGGAACTTACTAAAAAGACACGTGCACACAAGTACTAATACAACAAATGAGACTGAGGCTAGGACGCTAGCGTTTTCCTAAAGTCCTGATGGTGCCCCCTGGTGGGCTATATTGGTAGTTCTTGGCCTTTGGGCTGAAGTTCTTTTGATAAAAGTTTCCCAAATTTGGGGCAGTTTCATGCATCCAAATTTGTTGAGGTTTGGCATGTTCCTAAGGGCCGAGGCTGATTCCATGAATAGTCTTTCATACTTGAACTTGCTGCGGTGTATTACTGTGGCTTTCTTCCATCTTATTCTGTGGCGAGTATCCAGAGCGTGGTCTGCAAGCCCAGAGTGGCTGTACTGGTGAAATCGGATGTAATCCTTGTGTTCTGAGATTCTGATATTTGCTGTCCTGCCTGTTTGGCCAAAGTAGGACAGTTTACAGCTGCAAGGGACCTGGTATCACCAGGTAGGTCTAGGGGAAGTGGTTGGTCTTTGGTGGAGCGGATAAGGGATGCCAGTTTTCTATGTGGTCTGTAACAAGTGGTCAAGTCATGTTTTTTTAAGATTTTATTGATTTTTTCTGAGGTGCCTCTGATGTAGGGAATAGTGATGGATTTAGAGTAATCTTTTTTGTGAGGGGGAGGGGGTGGTGGGTTGTGGATAACTGGGTTAAGTATTTTTTGGAGGGGGTAGCCGTTGGCTGAGAAAGTGTCACGGATGTGATTTAGTTCAGTGGTTAGGGCTTGATTATTAGAACAGATTATTTTTGCCCTGTTGAATAATGTTTTAATAACTCCATATTGTTGTGAGGGGGGGTGGTGGGATTGTTGGTGAATGTATCTGCCTGTATGGGTGGGTTTTCTATAAACTGAGAAAACCAAGGTTCCATCAGGTTGGCGGGTGACTAGTGTATCTAGGAAGGGGAGGTTATTGTTTTCCTCTTTTTCCAGGGTGAATTTGATTCTAGGGTGTTGGTTGTTCAAGTGTGTTAGGAAGGAGAGGAGTGAATCCGGGCCATGTGGCCAAATAGCGAAAACATCATCAACATAGCGAAGCCATATGGTAGGTTTTTGTGGGGCTGAGTTTAAGGCTTTCTCTTCAAACATCTCCATGAAGAAGTTGGCCAAGGGTGGGGAAAGTGGTGAACCCATGGCTGTCCCCTCTATCTGTTTGTAGAATTTTTCCTGCCAAACGAAATAGCCTGAGTTCATTGTAAACTGAAATAGGGCTGAGATATCGGGAGGAAATTTAGCTTGGATTAGCTCTAAGGTTTCTTTGAGAGGGACATTCGTGAATAGGGAGGAGACATCAAAACTGACCATTATGTCATTGTGTTGGAGTGTAAGGTTTCCTATACTGGCTTTGAAGTGGGCTGAGTTTTTTATGTGTGATGGTGTATTGCCAGTATAGTGTGAGAGCGCTTTGGCTAAATGCTTGGCTAGTTTGTAAGTGGGGGAATCAATGCCATCCACTATGGGACGTAATGGCACATTTTCTTTGTGTATTTTTGGGAGCCCATATAAGCTGTGTTAAATTCAAACACCGCTTCATCTCACAGAAAGCTCTCCGTATTTACAACCGCGCTAGCCAGGCATTACTTCGGGAGCAAATTACCGCTACACGTGGTTCCCTAGCCGATATAAACATCGCTATAACAACGCTGGAAAACGAGCTTTCACATACGCTGAATCACGAGCTTTGGTCGGTACTACATGACATCTCGTGTACGGCAGCTAAAAAAGAATTTGAACGAGTACGAAGCCGACATATCAACAAGTTTGATAAATTAACAAAGAACTCGGCACCCAAACTACAAACCAACACTGTGGTTAACCTATCGTCAGCTACCTTAAAGCCAGAAGCACTCCACGCTCTGTCACGTGGTCACAACTTCGCCATTGCTCCTAGGAAATTACCGGCCGAGGAATTAATGATTCAAATTGAACGCGGGATTCGCCAACTGCCCAACCACATCGCCAACGATATCAGATTGGATGTAGCCTGTGTTCTCAACAAAGCAAAACCTCCAAAATCCAACATATCCAGTAGTGAATACAAGGCACTACAAGAATTGAAAAGAAACAAAAATATAGTGATCACCAAAGCGGATAAGGGAAACGCCACTGTGGTACTTAATCTTAAAGATTACACAGGTAAGCTCAAAGCTTTATTATTAGATCGTTCCACTTACCTCCCCATTAATTACAATCCCACCAACTCACAAATTAGAAAACTCCATAGGCTCCTTAAGAAGGTCACTTCTTGGCCTGTGGAGATTACTAACAGACTAAAACCCTATAACTCTAGACCCCCCCGCTTATATGGGCTCCCAAAAATACACAAAGAAAATGTGCCATTACGTCCCATAGTGGATGGCATTGATTCCCCCACTTACAAACTAGCCAAGCATTTAGCCAAAGCGCTCTCACACTATACTGGCAATACACCATCACACATAAAAAACTCAGCCCACTTCAAAGCCAGTATAGGAAACCTTACACTCCAACACAATGACATAATGGTCAGTTTTGATGTCTCCTCCCTATTCACGAATGTCCCTCTCAAAGAAACCTTAGAGCTAATCCAAGCTAAATTTCCTCCCGATATCTCAGCCCTATTTCAGTTTACAATGAACTCAGGCTATTTCGTTTGGCAGGAAAAATTCTACAAACAGATAGAGGGGACAGCCATGGGTTCACCACTTTCCCCACCCTTGGCCAACTTCTTCATGGAGATGTTTGAAGAGAAAGCCTTAAACTCAGCCCCACAAAAACCTACCATATGGCTTCGCTATGTTGATGATGTTTTCGCTATTTGGCCACATGGCCCGGATTCACTCCTCTCCTTCCTAACACACTTGAACAACCAACACCCTAGAATCAAATTCACCCTGGAAAAAGAGGAAAACAATAACCTCCCCTTCCTAGACACACTAGTCACCCGCCAACCTGATGGAACCTTGGTTTTCTCAGTTTATAGAAAACCCACCCATACAGGCAGATACATTCACCAACAATCCCACCACCCCCCCTCACAACAATATGGAGTTATTAAAACATTATTCAACAGGGCAAAAATAATCTGTTCTAATAATCAAGCCCTAACCACTGAACTAAATCACATCCGTGACACTTTCTCAGCCAACGGCTACCCCCTCCAAAAAATCCAAAAAATACTTAACCCAGTTATCCACAACCCACCACCCCCTCCCCCTCACAAAAAAGATTACTCTAAATCCATCACTATTCCCTACATCAGAGGCACCTCAGAAAAAATCAATAAAATCTTAAAAAAACATGACTTGACCACTTGTTACAGACCACATAGAAAACTGGCATCCCTTATCCGCTCCACCAAAGACCAACCACTTCCCCTAGACCTACCTGGTGTATACCAGGTCCCTTGCAGCTGTAAACTGTCCTACTTTGGCCAAACAGGCAGGACAGCAAATATCAGAATCTCAGAACACAAGGATTACATCCGATTTCACCAGTACAGCCACTCTGGGCTTGCAGACCACGCTCTGGATACTCGCCACAGAATAAGATGGAAGAAAGCCACAGTAATACACCGCAGCAAGTTCAAGTATGAAAGACTATTCATGGAATCAGCCTCGGCCCTTAGGAACATGCCAAACCTCAACAAATTTGGATGCATGAAACTGCCCCAAATTTGGGAAACTTTTATCAAAAGAACTTCAGCCCAAAGGCCAAGAACTACCAATATAGCCCACCAGGGGGCACCATCAGGACTTTAGGAAAACGCTAGCGTCCTAGCCTCAGTCTCATTTGTTGTATTAGTACTTGTGTGCACGTGTCTTTTTAGTAAGTTCCCAAGAAGATGGCAACGTAACGTTCGCCGAAATATCGGAAAGTGTATATTAAAGTTTATTTAATCTATATTTCCAGTATACGCTGTCAATTCCTTAAATATTAGTTATTATGTCTAACCAGCGTATAAGCCTCTCAACAAGAATGAGATCTCATCAGTGAGTAGGTAGACCTAGGTTAATATCAAGCTTGTAGCGAACAGAACTATATAACTTAAACATGTTATATATGTCGCTAAATTGAAGCCTTTGGCTCTTCATATGTCTAATAATTTATTAGGACACCTCTCGGCAATACTCATAGAAGGGTGGTAAGTTCTGTTCGCTACAAACTTGATATTAACTAGGTCTACCTACTCACTGATGAGACCTCAATAAAGGTTGAAACCGGTCTGGGTGACCTTCTCTCATAATGTAGAACAGTAATACAGCTCCTAGGAGCTAAGTTCACATTATGGGTAAATATCAAGAATAGTGATCGGAGCTTGTTCCACTTTAGACATGAGTTGCCTCAGCTTGCACTACCTTAAGGGTCAGTTGCTGCAGTATCCAGGTATTTGCTTACGCTTGGAATTGCCGAACTTTATATAGCTATATTCAGCATATTCAGAACTATATTCAGCATGAAACTCTTAGAGTTTCTTATTCAGCTAAGAAACGATATGGGATATATATATATATATATATATATATATATATATATATCCCCCTTAACTTAACAAGTTATATATGTCGCCGAATTGAAGCCTTTGGCTCTTCATATGTCTAATAATATACCCATGGTATTTTACTCATCATTATGATTCATGTTTTAAACATAGTTCATGATCCATCTGCCTGATGATGTCCACTTAACATTGGGTGAAATATACTGGAGTTTTTGAATAAAAACTCTAAAAAAATTGTTATATGTGTAAACTGTGAAAATTATTTAAATATTATTAGTATTATGAAGAGAGACCTCCAGGGAATCACAGACTCAGAGAGGCCACATACTACTTTCATACATGACATCCAGTGGCAATCCACTCCAATTACTCACCACTCTATAAGAGAAAAATCTAGCTCTCACCATTTTTCATCTTCCATGGATGCCCTTTCGCCGTTTCCCCACCCTCCATAAAAATTAAAAATTCCATCAACTGAACATCCCTAGTTGAGAGTTTATTTTTCACTTGGTTAGACTATAATAAGTTTAGTTTAATCCTTTATCCAAGTGTGAGCAAACAAAGTTTGCGCCTGAAAGTATCTTCAGGACTGGGGTAAGGTAGTGCAACACCAGGCAAACTTGTTGCAAAGGTGGAGAAAGATCTCATTACTCCTATCTCAGTATCTCCCATAATGCAAAGCACATCTCCTTGCAGATATGTGTAATGCTATGCATTAAGGCAAGGGCCACTACCCATACTGGTTTCGACCTTTATTGAGGTCTCGTCAGTGGGAGCCAGGCCCAGTATTGGAGATACGAAGGCAGAAGCAATGAGAGGTCATCCTACCCTATAGGAGTTGCCAAAGGGTGTGCAACCTTATTATTAAATTACTCCGGATTCTGAGAAAGATGTTGAGAGTTTATTGGTGGATAGTTGGATACATCAGTCTTTGCACCACCCTAGTGCAATGGGATTACCATACATTCTTTTCACTCCTGTGGAATCTTCCCTGTTCTGAGACTCAAATTATATTGCCTCCAAAGGTATAGCTAGTTCAACTGAACTCTTTTAGCATTAGTGCTGATATCCCATCAGCCCCTATTGCTGAATTCCTAGTTTCTGCAACATCTCTAGTACTGCCTCCTCATACACCTGAGTTTCTGTTATTTTGTTCAGTTAAGAGGTAGGATAGAAATAGGTGCAATGTTGCATACACCAGATTGATAGCTTTTGCAGAAATGGGTACTACTCATTTGTTGAACAACCTTCTGCACCTGTCACCCTCTCATCATCTATCTTCAGCAGTTTTCTTTCATATTCCTTCTTCTTTTACTTGCAGCATAACAGTAGAAATCTTTGGGATTGTCTTTAGCTTGCAGAGCCAGTCTCTTTTCATATTCAGACTTAGCTATCCACACAACAGTTGTGACTCTTTTGGCTTGCTGCTTATAATTTTTATAACAGACATTATCCATTTGCACACAGTATTCCTTCCACATCATCCTTTTCTTACGAATCTCTTGCTTGATGAGATTATACATCCATTTCACTACTCTATTGATTCTTCAACCTCTAGAGACACATTGTGATATTGAATTATTTAATATATTTTTTAACACTGCTCATACACTTTTGATATCCATCCCACTCAACAACTGATACCATGGTTGTAATTATGCATGGCTGCTTATAATTTTTATAACAGACATTATCCATTTGCACACAGTATTCCTTCCACATCATCCTTTTCTTACGAATCTCTTGCTTGATGAGATTATACATCCATTTCACTACTCTATTGATTCTTCAACCTCTAGAGACACATTGTGATATTGAATTATTTAATATATTTTTTTAACACTGCTCATACACTTTTGATATCCATCCCATTCAACAACTGATACCATGGTTGTAATTATGCATGGCTGCTTATAATTTTTATAACAGACATTATCCATTTGCACACAGTATTCCTTCCACATCATCCTTTTCTTACGAATCTCGTGCTCCATTTCACTATTCTATTGATTCTTCAAACTCTAGAGACACATTGTAATATTGAATTATTTAATATATTTTTTTAACACTGCCCATACACTTTTGATATCCATCCCATTCAACAACTGATACCATGGTGCAGAATCCACTATACTCCTCAGTTGGTCATAATTTCCTGCTTTGTAGTTCAGCATGTAACCTTTTCTGAATGGAATATTCATAAACTTTGCCACTTCCAAAGTAAGTATCGCATGGTCACTCACCAACCTGAGGCAGAATAGACAAGTCTTTAACTGAAATCAACTGACCCTATAATCAAATCTAACATTTTTTGACCTCAAGTTCCTTCTTTCATATGCAGATTGAGGTAGTTGTCTCGCAACAGCTCAACAAATTCAGTTTCATTCTTCTTACGAGATTTTATACTACCCAATCAATATCTGGATAATTAAACTCTCCATTATGATTATTCTTTTCACACCCATCATCTTTATTTGGTGATAGATTCTTCATCACTAGCAACTGATCCTCCAGGTCTGTAATAGCATCCCACTATGTATTTCATCTTGCTAATCTCCACCTCACACCAGATAGCTTCAAATTCGCTGCCAGATGAAAAACTGTTACTGATATTACATTAGTCATGAATCCAGTTTGTGTTGAGATCTAAGTCATTCAATATCATCAGTAGCATGTCACTTCCTCTCCTATACTCTCTGTTCTTCTTAAAAATACTCTATCCTTTCCACTTGATACAAATTAGTATGTCTGCTTCTGATAGCCAGGTCTCAGTAATGTCTGCATTCTGATGTACCAACATATTGACCAATGGAAAAACACTACCCCCTTTGTTTCAAATACCCCAAGTATTTGTGTACATACATAAGCTACCTGCATGTTTTTTGTATTCTGTAGTCTGTGTGACACATTTGGACAACCTGCAGATCTGTTCTTATTCTAGTGTCTTTTTTATTATTATCATTATTATCTGAGACTTCCAGGGGGTCAAGGACTCATCGAGTGAGCTATAAATCACCCAAAACAGCTTTCATACCTTCCCTTAAATTCATTCACACTAGCTGCACTCACTACCCCTAAATGCAAACTATTCCACTCATTCACTGCTCTCTGGGAGAAACACCTTTAGTGCTTACCCTTTTCTTGACTGTGAACAAACTTAACTTCCATGGATGCCCCCATGTTCTCTCCCCACCTTCCATATAAAAAAAAATTTCATCATACGATATCCTATATCACCCATGCAAAAATTTATAGACCTCTATCATATCACCCCTCTATCTGCCTGTTAACCAGTCTGTAATCCACATACTCGCAATTTGTCCTCATAATCTAAATCCAGTAATCCAGATATAATCTTCGTAACTCTTCTTTCCACAGACTCTTTATCCCCTTGGAATCTGGAAGACCAAATTTGCGCACAGTAATCCAGGTGTGGTCTTATCAAAGAAGAGGCAAAATGACTTCCTTATCCTTACATGTCAAAGTTTGCTTCAACATCACAATTATCCTGAGTTGTATTTGCAACTTTTGCTATGTGACCTCTGAACTTTAAATTCCTATCCACCGATATACCAAGATCCCTTGCCTTCTCAGTTTCTTGTAGCATAATCCCACTAATATAATATGCAGCTGGAACTCTAATCATGCCAAAATGCATAACTTTACACTTGCTAACATTAAATTGATAGCCATTTTTGTTTGCCCAAATTTCCAGCCTAATCAAATCATTTTGTAAGTGCTACGTATCAGTAGCATCCCTGATAGCCCTGCCTATCTTTGCATCATTGACAAACAATTGCATATCTGATGTTAGACCCTGCATGATGTCATTAATATATAGATTGAACAATAATAGCCCAAAGACTGAACCCTGAAGTACACTGCTGTTCACCTTAAATCTGGCAGATTCACACCCATTGTATACCACTTTTTGATTTCTATTTTTCCTTCCCATCTCCTTATCCAAGTCAAGAGCTTATTTTTCAATCCCATATTCTGCAGTTTATGCAACAGGAATGGATGCACTATTATCATAGTGTATCCATTCTCTTTATCCAACTGAGCTGTAACTTTGTTATAAAATATGAGAAAATTGCTAAAACATGACCTTCCTTTAGTAAACCCATGCTGCTCTTTGCAGAATATAGCTTGTCTACCCATTTCTGTATGTGAGTTCTTACCAACTTCTCTAAAATCTTCAATCCCCACATCAGTGTTTGCACCACCCTTGTACAATGTAACTATCATACATTTCTTCCTTTCCTGTGGTATCGTTCCTGAGCTGAGACTCAAGTTAAACATGTGAAAGGTTTAGCCAATTCACTGAACATTCCTTTAGCAAACAGGCTGATATTCCATCTATCCCTATAGACAAATTCTTATCCAGGTTATGCAACAGCTTTTCAACCCCATTTTCATGCACATCTAACTCTTCATCCAATGTAACAGTAGATCTATGCACAATGTTACATTTACCTGTTTGATGTATCTTAGCAAAGTGAGTATTCATTAACTGAACAATCTCATTAGCTTCCAACACTTGAGTACCAACTGCATTCAATAAAGTTATTCTTTCACGTTCATTCTTTCTTTTGCTTGCGGCATAACGATAAAATTCTTTTGGATTGCCTTTAGCTTGAATTGCCAATTTCTTTTCATACTCTTATTTAGCTTTCCACATAATGCTCTTTACTTTTCTGGCCTGAGCTTTATATATTTCATAACTCCTCTCTTATTCTCACGATATTCTTTCCACATCATCTTGTGAACCTCTTGCTTAATAAGGTTGCACATCTATTTCACTCCCAACCTATTTATTCTTTGAACACTAGAGATACATTCATATACTGCCTCATTTAAGCACTTTTTTCAAAGATTCCCACGCATTGATGGCCTTTTTTCCATTCAGTAACTGATACCATGGGACCAAAGATAGTATTCTCCTAAGTTGATCATGATTTCCAGCTTTGTAGTTCACAGCAGGTAACCTGTTTTAATCGGAGCATTAATACAATTAGATACTTCTCAAGAAATCACAGCATGATCACTGTTACCAACTGGTGGTTAAATAGCCATATTCTTAACAGAGACTTCCTTCTGACGCTATGAGCGAATCCAACACTCTTTGACCTCGAGTTTCTTCTTTCACATCCTGCTTGCGAAAGTTATCTCACAACAATTCAATAAATTCCTCTTCTTTCTTATCATGAGATTTCTCTTTTACCCCATCAATCCTTGGAAAATTAAAGTCACTCATAATGATCATTTGGTACCCATAAGACTAAACTGGCAATGCATTTCTTCATCCCCTGCAACTGAGCTGCAAGATCTGTAGCAACCCACCATATATTTCATTCTGTTAGCCCCCACTTCACACCAGATAGACTTAAACTCATCACTACATAGGACATTGTTACCATCGTTGTTTTCTTGTGTTTCTACCCTAACTGGACTTAAGTCATCTGATATCATTAGTAGTTCTCCCCCTCCTCTCATCTGTCATTCCTAAAAATAGTATACCTGTTACCGCTAAAGTGCAGAAATCAGTTATTCTACAGATTATCTAGGTATTGTGCAGATTAACTAGGGTGATCCGTTAACGTGTGGAAAATTGTTTCATTTCTCAAATTACCTAGGTAATCTGCAAATTACCTAGATAATCTGCACATTACCTACTAGGCACTCGTTAAAGTGAAAATAAGATTTTTGCTGGAACAACAGCAACGTTTCTGTACGCTTAAATTAACATAATGTTATTTGTTTATTTTTCGATATCTAAAGAATCAAGTTAATACAATCAAACAATCAACAAATTAGTTGATAGAATCAGTCATCAATCAATTAAAAAACTATAATACAAAGAATCAAACGGTTTAAAATATTATTACAATTAAGGAAATGAATTTGCAAAACATATGATAAAATTATGTTTACTTATTAAAAAACCAAACTAAAAGTGGAGGGAGAGGGGGGGGAAGGAGTAGGGAAAGGAAATGATAGAAACAAACTTTTGAACTTTAACGATACAGAAGCCGTTAATGTGCACATTACCTAGGAAAAAGGCGGAAAACTCTTGATTCGCACGTTAACGGAGCAAATCAGTTAATCTGCAGATTAGGCTAGGTAATGTGCACATTAACGGCTTTCGAGCTTTAGCGGTAACATACCCATTACACTTATCCCAGTTACAATATCCAATTCTGATATCCAGGTTTCACTAATGCCAACAATTGCTAGGCCACATCAAATTCAATAAAGCAACAAACTGAATCCATTTGTGTATAGACATAATAAATTACCACCTGGCCTATTCTTATAATTAGATATGCAATCTATTTGATCTTGTTCTAGAATTTTCTCTTTTTCCTCCCCACACATACTTAAAATGTGTCCAAAGCATATTTTTCCATCCCTTTGCTACATACATAACCAGGTTCGAAGACATTCATCTTTATCACGTTTGCATATCATGGCTGAACTTTCACACACATTTTTTCCATTCCTCCCTTGATCCAGTTTCCCTGACTCTGCATTAGATCTCATACCAAGAAGTAATTTTCCAGGCTCCTGATTATTCACGCATCTTTGCACATACTTGAGGGGTCTGAACTGGATTACACAAAATCGAATTCTTTCTCTCCTCAATCATTTCCATGATAATGCCCATTATTAAGACAGTTATGTAACATTGTTGCTCTTACACAGATTCTCCATTCCTTCCGTGATAATTTAGTTTCCCTCACTCTCTGTTAGGTCTCATCTAATACCAGTTAGTTTTTCAAGACTTCTGATACCACATACTCAGTTGAATTTAAAAGATAATCAGTTAAATTTTAAACATTCTGAATTAAATTTTATAAACAAATGTGTTAAACAACAAAACACACACATACACACACTCATTTTTATCTTATCTATTTTTCATGAGTTTACTTTTTTATTTTTTTGGCCAAATTTCAAACTGAGTATTTTCTTATTCAGCCATATCATTGTTCTGCACATCTCTATAAAAAATTACTAACTTGTATGAATACAAATACACAGCATGCTATGTTCAATAGTTAACAAATGAAGACTCAGAAAATTACAAGTATGCACACTGTGGGCTGTTTACATTGTAGAAAATCACTGTTAGTTGATATGCGAGTAATTTATATGTGTTAAAAAAAAATTTTCATATAG
The DNA here is from genome assembly GCF_054136105.1 of Typopeltis vanoorti. Lineage (NCBI taxonomy): Eukaryota > Metazoa > Arthropoda > Arachnida > Uropygi > Thelyphonidae > Typopeltis > Typopeltis vanoorti. Next base: position 146,609,244 of record NC_143556.1, read on the forward strand.
ATTTTTTTTTCAATAGCCCTTGAATGCATAAGTCTAAATTTATGTAAGTTGGGATCTGCCTGTATTAATAAATTTCATATTATAACTTATTTCAACAGTAGGCATTAGAAACCAAAATCCTACAGAATAGGTTGGTTAATCCTTATTCCAGGAATGTCTTATGTCTGTAGATGTGTGTTCACGGGGCCATTTTGTCTGTTCTGAGGGACGGAAAATCCCGAGTTTCTGGTTGGAAAAAACCCTCTACTTCTATACAAGACTGGCTAACTCACCTTTAGTTGAAAGAGACCAGATAAAGGTTTCTCACATAAGGGATGGGAATCAAAACCAGGTCTTTCTGACCAAAGGGCTTCATCTATACAGACTGAGCTATAGAGAATACTTGCTCCATATAAAATCAAAATAATCCAAGGTTACTGATATTTTAGTGGAATGCAAACTAACATGCTCAAAGCACAAAATCAGGACAATATTCAGGAGTATAGTTTCTGAACATGCAGGTTGAGAGATGAATTACTGCATAGTTTGGATTTGATCCATCACTTGAGACTGTTGCTGCAAGAGAGAGAGATCTGAAGAATTAAGAGATGTGAAAGAGCAGAAATTATTATTTGCACAGGCACCTCCATGGAATCCAAAGCCTCATCGTGGGAGGACCAAACTATCAACACAATATCTATTGTGCTAAGTGATATGGGAGACTAAAGAAGTGGTTGCCAATCAAAGAGAATAGCATTTTAAGAGCAGCAGGAGAGGGGAAAGTGATGAGAATCAGAGAATGAGTATACAGGATGGATAGGGAAACTAATGTGGAGAGTGAACAATGGAAGTAATAATGAATGCTGAGAGGGTCAGCATTTTAAAGAGATTATCAGAATCCAAAGGAAAATGGGGGTACGTTATGCTAAAGAGGAGGGATTAAAGTTTGGGTGTTGAGGAGATAGCATATAAATGGAATAGATAGGACTATTATAGACTCAGACTGAAAAATGAATTACTGCATTTGTTTATGAATGCCAGATGTATCTGAAATAAGGAAAGAGATGAATGTGTTATACATATAGTTGGGTCACCTGAAAATCATTTTAAGTCGAGCACCATTCAAGCATCTTTGCTTAATTTTTTTTTGTAAAAAAGTAGCTCAATCAAATGTTTAGACCAGTGGTCGCCAAAGTGGTCGATATTGACCCCCAGGGGTCGATATAACATTGTTAGGGGTTGATTCGGGCTCAGGGGTCAATAGAAAAATATAAGACATCATTGTACTGGTAATATTTAATTCGGTTAACTTGGATTACCTCCATCCTGAATGACAACGCAATTAAGAGTGAATCGTGGGAACAGTGACATGAATAGGACCTGTAAGATGGAGCAAAGTCGTGAAAATAGTTACGGAGGCCAATCAAATAGGCCAAAATGATGTAATTACCAATAAACGGATGTCGGTGGTTCCCGCCCAGGGGCAGCGAGATTGCAACACATGCACGGTTGCTTATTTACTTATACTTACACATATTCGATCCCAGTCTCATTTTTGCACATCAACATACAAGTGAGCGTTAATGTTCTAAAATTCATCAACATACATATTTTAATTCAATCGTTATTCATTCATGAACTAAACTTCTCTATGTTGAAGAGTTGAGCAGGGCTGGTAGCTTTGTACATCCTATAGAAATACGTGAGTAGGTATATTATTTAGACTTGTTACTTTTGCTTACTGACTTCAATTTTAATTATTTTGTTACAACCCCATTAACCACAATGGCAGCTTCAGATTCTAAAAAGAATTGTAGACAATATTCGTTAGAATATTTGAAACTTGGGTTTATCTTTATTAAGAAACAAAACGAGGCTTATGTTTCTTCTTTGTGAAAAAAACTTTTAGTAACGATGCAATGAAACCAGCAAAAAGATGAAGGATCATCTTCAAAGACTCCATCCTGATAAGAAAGATAAAGATCTTGACTTTTTTAAAGAACCGAAAGAGAAATACACACATCAACTAACTATAAAATCATTTATGAAAACACCTGCCAAAGCTGACAATAAACAAGGATTAAGTCTCCTACAATATTTCTTTTAATATAGCAAAAAAAGGAAAACCATATACAATTGCAGAGGACATTGTTATACCCGCAATCAAAGAAGTAATTGAAACCATAATGAAAAAAAGATTCTAGCTTTGTTTTAAAATGCTTACCATTGAGTGCAAATACCGTGAAATTGGTGAAATGGCTGAAGATGTAGAAAAAACTGTAGTATCAGAACTCAAAAATAGTAAGTTCTCCATCCAACTTGATGAATCTACATTCGATAGTTCTTCTATTCTTATGGCTTATGTAAGATATTATAGTAAAACCAAAAATCAAATTATTGACAAATTTTTATTTCCAAAATATCTTGAAAGTGGTGGAATGGGGTTGACAATTTTTCAGCGATTGGAGGAATATTTAAATAAGTATGATATTCCATTTACTAATATAACAGCAGTAGCCACAGATGGTGCACCTGCAATGGTGGGCCGTTATCGAGGTTTCGCTGCCTTTCTGAAAGAAAAAGTTCAAAGTGTACGTACTATTCACTGTGTGTTGCACCGAAACCATTTGGTGGCAAAAACTCTCAGTGACGAACTGCATGATACTCTAAGAGTGTGTATAAATCTATTAATCAAATTAGAGCTTATCCTCTTAAATAGCGATTGTTTGCCAAACTTTGTGAAAAAAATGATGAAGTATCAAACCAATTATTCTTGCATACTGAAATCAGATGGTTGTCTAGAGGTCTTCAAAGATTTGTTGAGTTGTTCGATTCAACCTTAGAATTTCTTACAGATGTTAATTTGTTTTGAGTGATGAACTGAAGAGAAATAAGAATCATATTTTCTACTTGGCGGACTTATTTTCAAAATTTAATGACGTAGAGACCCATCTACAAGGTAAAGATGTCACAATTATTCAAGCTCGGACGATTCTTTTAGGCTTCCAAACTAAATAGCCTTATTTAAATCATCATTATTACAAAAAAGATTTTCAGTACTTTTTGAATCTATGGCAGTTGGAAGTAAAAGATGAAGACTTAGAAATATACACAAAACATCTTCAAAATTTGAGCAACGATTTTAAATTGCGCTTTGCAGATTTTGAAAACATGCACATTCCAGATTTGGTTATCACGTCATTTCCTGCAGATATTGAAAATATCGAATGTAACTTACAAGATGAACTTATTGAATTGTCAGTTGATCTTGAAGCTAAGACGCTTTTTAAAAATAGGATTTTAAGTTTCTTTGGACGAATATAAATATTGTAGAAAAATATTCAAAACTTTCTGAAGTGGTAATATCCAAAACTCCCCTTTTGCTTGCATTTCCTGATTTCAGCCTTGTTAATTCCATTTTAACAAAACCAAGAAATAAGCTAGATATAGAATTCCGTGGCGATTTAAGGCTGAAACTTACTCATTTTGAACCCAACATTGCTAATCATGTCAAGAGTCACGAAGTACACCCTTCACGTTGACAACATTAGTAAATTGTATACTAAGTTAATAAAAGTCTTATTTTCATATATATAAGGAAGATTCTATTATTGTTATTTTTTTATCTAAATTAAATTTTATAATTTATATATTATTTATCCCTCCTATTCAAATTCATTATTATATTGACGTCAAGCCAATATAATAATGTATACTATATCAAACATACAATAAACACTGTAACTATAAAATAAACAATCTAAAAACTCACATAAGCGTCTTTTTTTGCTTGTCCTATTATAATTACGTAATAGTAAAGTAGAGGGGGTCGATAAAAAGTCGAGAAACTCTTGAAGAGGTCGACAGTCAAAGAAGTTTGGCAATTCCTGGTTTAGACATTAAATAAAAATTTAAGCAATTGATTTTTATTAACTTTGATGATATTATCCTCTAATATAACTTATACTGTAATTTTTTTTCCCAAATTTATGCTAACTGATGGATGAATTGTAATTATTCCTATTGTTTATTGTATTTGCTTAATGCGATTTTGCTTAGCACACATTAACTGATGGATTAATTAATCTCGTTAAGTGAGGTTTTCCTGTAGTTGATATCAGGCACCAACACATACCAATCAGTAAACTATATTTCAACAGAACGCATTAAAAAGAAAACAGAATTGCTTAAGTCAGTAACCACATAGCTGACAGAAATGGTTAAAAAGCTGATACTGTACTTTGCACTTTCCCCCAGAATTTATGCCTTTCCTAAAACGGTATATAATGGTAAGGGTATATAACATAAAAATAACATACTACTATGGCCAACAGTTGAGAAATCAACAGCCATAATTACTACCTAGCCAAGAAACTAGCAGCAGCAGCACTCAAGGAATTGGTAGGTCACCCCCCCCCCACATAAAACACATGCACACACACAACACTTCATAAACAAAATTAAAAATTTCTATGAAGATTTATTATTATTATTGTATGGGCACCTCCATGGAGTCCTATGACTCATTGTGGGAGACCCAAACTATCAATGCAATTTCTATCATCCCTGTCCTTGAAACCATTAACAGACAGAGCACTTAAGACTGACTCAAGCAACCCATTCCATTCATTCAACACCCAATTGAAATATCTGTTCTTCATGTCCTTGCTAATCACACTCTTGACCAACTTCCATGGATGACCTCTTGTTCTGTTTCTTCACTTTCTTCACGTCATGGCCCTCTTTTCCCATGTCCTTCAATCTGGTCATTTTGACTTCCCTCAGCTGTCTGCATCTTTACTGCCTGCGTCTTTACCCTCTTTACCATAAAGGTGACCTCTTATGGGAATAGGTGCTTGGGAGAAGTGGGGAAAACATTGAGTAATCCAGTGGGGTGTGGAGAGGATAATGATAGGTATAGAAATATTGACAGTGCCTTGATTCTTTATACTAATACCAGGTTTATCCAGAATAAAGGAGATGAATTGGTGGTCCCGATAGCATCAGCCTCTCCAAAGATTATTGGGATCTTTGAGACGTGGTTAATGGAAGATGATATACCGATAGGAATGGAAGTGGCAGGGTATATAGTATTTTTTGACAGGATAGGAAGGGAAAACATAGTGGTGGAGTACTGCTTATAAGTGATGACTTATGTCCTCTCAGAGTGGAGGATTTGAAGGGCATTAGCACTAATGGTTTTGAAAGCATATGGTGTGAGGTAGAGGTAGGCAGGACAAGATATTTAGTGGGGTGTTGCTATAAGCCAGGGAGCATAGAGGATGAAGAGCAGGAGATGTCTAGGCAGTTGAGCTTGGCAAGTGCAAGAGATTTTAACTACAGCAGTATAAATTGGAAAGAGGAAACTGCATATAGTAATACGGGAATGAAATTTCTGAAATTCTTGAGAGACAAATGTCTTAGGAAACATGTAATAAGAGGAACATGAGGTTCAAGAGTTTTAGATTTGTTCATAGCATCAGAAGAGTTGACTATAACTGAGATGGCATCTCTGTCTTCATTTGAAGAGTGTGACCATGTGGTTTTGACTAAAAAGATGAATAGACATGCAGGAGTATCAAAGAGAAAGGATTGTATGTGGAATTATAAGATGATTACAACAGTCTTAGATATTAACCTAGGGTAGTTCCATGGAGGGAGGAATTAGAAGGGAAAGATTTCAGTGCTTAGGAACTTGTGAAGGACTATTTATTTATTTATTTATTTGTATGGCATGAATAACAAAACATGCAGTACACTACACTGTCACTTTAAAAACATATAAAATTAAAATTCATTTTAAAAACCAATAAAATTAAAAGGTTACATCCATATTGGTCAAATAGTTCATAGCTTCAGGTGTAGCTTAAAAAGTCCAATTTGTCTCCTGAATATGCTCTGAGATAACACTGAGTCACAATATGGTCCACAGTTTGTCTCTGAGCTCCACAATCACAACGCAGGGATGGTCGTTTACCCCATTTAAAAAGCATGTCCACACATACACCATGACCAGTTCGTATTCTATTAATCTGAGTCCAGGATTTTCTTTGGAGGTGTGAGCAAGCATCAAAACTTTCTTGTAATTCTTTGAGAGAAAATTTTGTGATGTCATCTGTCTGGCTCTCCCACTGTTCTTGCCACTTTTGCTTCAGGTCAAAGTTATTGTAGTAGTAGCTGGGCTAATTGTAGTGGTGGATATCTTGATCTGAATCGTCGTACACTTAATCTGGGAGATCTAAATGTATTGGTAAGGTTCTCCAAGATTTTCTTATACTCCTGTAAGAGAGCCTTAGTCCTGTGCAGATTCGGTGGAACGATGTTGCTAAGAGCTGGAAGTCAGTGCGTGGATGTTGATTTAATTGTGCCAGAGATCAGTCTCGTTGTATCATTTAGTTGGTTATCAACAAATTTAACGTGTGCTATTTAGCCACACACTGGTGAGCAATATTCAGCAACAGAGAAAACTAGACCAAGAGCTGTAATCTGCAGAATATCAGCTGTTGCTCCCCATATCGTGCCTATTAGTTTTTGTATTATGTTGTTAAGGGTTCTTAACTTAGCAAAAACATTTGTTATGTGTTGCTTGTAAGAGAGCATGCGGTCCAGGGTCATGCCCAAGATGTTTGAGCACGACCCTGGATTGAGCTGGAGCCTCCATTTTTTGTAATATTCACCTATTGTTTTCAAATCTTTTGTAAGTACCTCTTCAGCCTGACTCATGTTTTTGTGTTGAATGGCAATTATAGTGTTATCAGCGTAACAGAACTTATTATTATTATTATTCCTGACACCTCCAAGGAGTCCGAAGACTCATCGCGGGAGGACACCTACAGCTGTCTCAACCACTACACCGAACCTCTACTACGAATTGTCTCCATCTACACCATCTACTGCTAACTTCCACCACCACGACTGGTATTCTATGTCTGTAAATTGCATGTGTTCTGAAGGGCCGATTTGTCTATATGCAGGATGAAAAACCAGAGTTTCTGGGAGGAAAAACCCTGCTACCTTCGTATGACATCGGCTAACTCACCTTCGATTGAAAATCGTCCAGATAAAGATTCCTCCCGTCACGACGAGAATCAAACTTAGGAGGCCTATTCCAATTGAAGGGCGCAATGTACTGTCGTTCTTTCAATTGCACTATGGAGGCCCCAACTTGTGTGAGATTTTAGCAGGCAAGTCATGTGTGTATAAGTTATAAAGTAAGGGTGCCAATACTGACCCTTGTGGAAGACCATCATTAAGTTTTCGTTATCGGGACAGTTTATTCCTAATATAACTTGAAACGTTCAGTGAGCATGGAGGAAATTAATGTGCAGTCCATTTACATGGGGCAATACTAAGAAATTTGTATATAAGACCTTCATGCCATACTGTATCATAGGCTGCTGTTAGATCCAAGGAGACAGCTGATGTTATTTCTTGCTTCTGAAATCCAGCTTCTATGTATGATGTTAAAGTGAGCACTAGATCACAGCAACCATGTTTTTTTCTAAAACCAGCTTGTTCAATCGGGACATGCTACATAATCGGTATGGACAATCTGTTGTACAGAAGGCGTTCTAACATTTTATAGGTACAACTCAATAAAGCAATAGGTCTGTAACTTTTTGCCTCTTGGGGTGGTTTTCCAGGTTTAAGAATAGCAACTATTTTTGACTTCTTAAACTGGCTAGGTAGTCGGCCAGTCAATAATATATCAAAAAAGAATTCACAGGAATTAGAAGGGAAAGATATCAGTGCTTAGGAACTTGTGAAGGACTATTTATTAGCAGCAATAGCAAGCTGTATACCATGAGTGAAAAAAAGAGAGAACACAATTTGGTGTAAAGTGGATGACAAACAATATCAAATGGGAACTACAGGTAAAAATAAAAGAATTTATGGAAGAGATATAAGGAGAGGGGTAGAGAGCAGATGCATGAAGAATATAAGACTCAGGCCAGGAGAGTGACTAGTATGGTAAGGAAGGCAAAACTGGAATATGAGAAGAGATTGGTCCTGAGATCCAAAAAAAATCCTAAGGAAATTTTTCACTGTGTGGCCAGTAGGTAGAAAAATGATTGTGGAAGAATGACTGTTGGATTAAATTGGAATATAGTGACTGATTGTGGAGTTGTTCAGTGAACAACTTATTAAGGTATTTCATCCTGGCAAAGTAGGTTTTAATACTAGAGGGGAAAGGGCATGTTTGAGATTTAAAAGAAGTGCAAGAAGATAGTGTGTTTCAAATAAGTACTCTGGATGTCAATAAAGCAATGGGACTGGATGGGATTTCACTACAGATTTTGAGAGAATGTTCTAAAGAGCTGACAGCTCCATTGGCCTGGCTTCTCAATGAGTCTGGCAATGGGAAAGTACCCAAGGAGTGGAAGGAGGGTAAGATGTGCCATTGCATAAGAGTGGTAGCAGACTGGAAGTTTCAAACTATAGACCAGTTTGTATTTCATCAGTAGTTAAGATTTTGGAGAAAGTAGTAAGGAATCATTTACAGCGTTGGGTAGATGAGGGTAATGTTATCTGTGAGAGTCAGCATTTGTTAGGGGTGCTCTAGGTTTAGCAATATGATTGCCTTTCATAATAAAGTGAAAAGAGAAGTTGACGAGAGAAAGGCATATTTTGCCATTTTTTGGGTTTTACAAAGGTGTTTGACAGGATACCACATGATAAGCCTGATATTTAAGTCGCAACACATGGGTTTAGATTTCAGGTTAGTGAACTGGATTCCAGATTGGTTATCTGATAGGTATCAAAGAGTTGTATCAAGGTGGGAGAAGGTTACAGGTCGCATTACTGGTTCCACAGGGACCAGTAATGAGACCTGTATTGTTTAACCTTTATATCAATGGATTGCAAGGGGATATTCAGTTGTTTGCAGGTGGTGTGAAGCTGGGAGGGGTTATTAGTAATAGTGCAGATGTGGGTAGCCCTGCAGGAGGATTTGAATAAAATGTCAGTTTAATGCAACTAAATTTAGTCTTGAAGTTTGGGATACATCAATAGGAGGCTGCATACTCTGTTGCAAGTGGGAGAGACAAAGGATATGGTGACAATGATTGATAGAAACTTGAAATTCAGAGAACATGTTGCAAAGGTGGTGAAGGTAATCTAGAGGATTTCTGCAATACTGAGAAGAATGCTGACCTGCAGAGATAAAATAGTTGTCATTACATTATATAAAGCTCGATCAGACCACACCTAGACTATTGTGCTTGAATTTAGTCCCCAGGATTTGAAGGGGATAAATTAACAGTGGAAAGAGTGCAGAGGCAGATAACAAAGATGGTATCAGAACTGTTCAATGTTAGTTATGAAGATAGGCTGAGAGAATGTGGACTGCGGAGTTTGTTGTATAGGAGAGAGACAATATGATTGAAACTTTTAAACTGTTACAGGATTGACACTGGGGAGTTCTTTCACTTGGTGAAACAGGGGGAAGGAGCAAGGACAAGGTGCCATTCCTAGAAGTTACAAAAGGAAGCTGTGAGCAAGAGGGTGAGGAGTGGTTTCTTTGTGTGGAGGGTGGACCAAAATATGGTCATCATTTATTCATGTATGAATAGGGGAATTATATACAGAAATATTGGTATTTGTAAAGACGAGCTTGGATTTCCAGATATTAGATTTTTACAGAATTGAAAAGCCTTCTGCTTTCTTTTCACTATGTCAGTTAGAACATGCATGTATGAACCAAATTACTAAAAATCATTTACTTCTTCAAGAATGTGGTCATTTAGCCTGATATTTCCTTCTTTTTTCTGTTTAGGAACTTTAGTTTTACTGCTATTGACTGCTAACACAATCAGTGTTGCATTTTCATAAATTATTTAAGTGGTTTTGGGCAGTCTGAATGTTAGTCAGTCAATACAACATCATCTGCAAAGCAGACTGCTTATGTGGGTTTGTCCTGCTGAATCTTTAAGTTATTCCGAACTCATTTTCTGTGAGTGAATACATAATCAAGGGTAATAATGAAAAGATATGGTGCCAAAGAATCTCCCTGAAGAACTCCATTGGAAATAGGAAAGCACTCAGTCATCTCTTCATTAACCATTACTTTTGCATGATAGTTCTGGTACATGTTGGAAGTTTTTTTTCACTTGGTTATACCATAAATTAAAAGATACCAAGAAATTATATATTTGGTTTAATGCTTTATCCAAGTGTAAGCAAACAAAGTTTGTGCCTGAAGTATTTTCAGGATTGGGGCAACTCATATAGAAGCTAATGACCTCACATCACTTGCCTTAGTATCCCACATTGCACAGCACGTATCCTTGCAGACATGTATAATGCTATGCATTATGGGAAGGGTCACTGCCCAGACCGGTTTCAACCTTTATTGAGGTCTCATCAGTGGGAGCCAGACCCAGAGGTGATACTAAGGTTGAAGAAATGCAGGAGTATTTCAACTTTTTTTCAACATTTCAGCATTTTTTTACTTCAAACTTAGTATTACCTCTGGGTCTAGCTCCCACTGATGAGACCTCAATAAAGGTTGAAACCGGTCTGGGCAGTGACCCTTCCCATAATGTATAGCATTATACATGTCTGCAAGGATACGTGCTGTGCAATGTGGGATACTAAGGCAAGTGATGTGAGGTCATTAGCTTCTATATATGAGTTGCCCCAGTCCTGAAAATACTTCACGTGCAAACTTTGTTTGCTTACACTTGGATAAAGCTTGCCAGGTTGGCAGAGTGGTTAGCGTACCTGCTCTCCAGCCAAAAGGTTGTCGGTTCGAATCCTGCCGTGAGCATGGATGTTTGTGATTGTCTATGGAAATGCTGGTAGTGGTGGTGTTGGGCAGTAGATGGCGTTGGTGTAGTTGGAGAGAAGAGTTGTACAGTAGGTGCCCTCCCTCAATAAGTCTGGACTCCCTGGAGGTGTCGTAATAATAAAGGATGAAATCAAGTATATAATTTCTTGGTATCTTTAATTTATAGTTCTGGTACAGTTCTTCTATTGCTTTATTTTCAAGGGTTATGCCATAACTGAGAATTTTGAATAGCCTTTTATTGATTGAATCTAAAGCCTTTGAGAAATTAATGAAGTTTAAGATTAAGGAAAGGCTTTTATCTCTTGCTCTTTCTAAGACAGTTGATGTGTTCAACAGTGCTTCTGTTTCTCAAGAAACCTGCTTAATTTTTGAGTAAAAGAGGTGTTACACATGGTTAAATTTGGTTTAGAAACATCTCATTACAGATTTTCAGTGTAGTAGGAAGCAATGCGATTCTTCTAATTTTCTGAGTTGTTCAGATTGCCATTCTTGGGTATTGGTATAATTAGGCCTTCTCTCCATTGGGATAGAATTGTGGATGTAGCTCAAGTTGTATCAAAGATATTTAACAGTTGCTTTCAAAGCTCTTTTCCTATATGTTTAATAACTTCTGCTGTTATACCATCTAATCCAGGTGCTCTCTCAAAACATGGTACAAACATTTTTTTTTCTTTTCTTTTAGGCTTGCACGGTGATCCGAGTACATTTTTGAAAATTATGGAGACAACTACCGTGTTTGAGTAAAACTTTAGTTTAATATAACTAAACTCTACATTCGACGTTTTGACCTTTATTAAGGTACAAATTAAGATAAAAAATATGTACATGATTATGGTATAAATATAAATTCAAGGATGCATGTGCAATTCTTATCTACCAAACGTCCCAAGGATTTGGATGGATGACCCATACTATCTGAAAAAGAACAATTCACATAATAAATACTAGAAGAAAAGAAATTTAATTGGCTGATGACGTAGTAACCCTCCTCTCAGACAATGAACAGAAACTTAAAATAAAAAGACTAAGAAATTAGTAATTACTGATGTCGTTTTTCCAGTATAATGATGTTTTTTTTTTTCCACACTAGAAGTCAGGCTATGGGCAACAGCTGACCAAAGCAGTTATTCTCAGCCACTGTAATATGTATCAGTATAGGCTGTGATAAAATGTGTGCATTCCTGAAGATGACCTTGAATAAAATAAAATTTGTTGTTTTGACCTTTAATTCAAATTCTTTAACACAACAGCATCTCCATAATTATTGATAACGAGGGCTATGTTTGATAGTGAGGACTTCCTACAATAAATCATTGACTACAGGAAGATTTAATGCTAATAACAATAAATGTCTGCAATGAATAGCAAGAAACAAAACAAGTTATTTTATAAAATTTTTTCTAGTTTTGAATATCTGGCAAGATTATATAACCCCCGTCAATGCAAACTCTAAACCTATGGTAACATTAGTGCTGCAGACAGGCTACAGATTTTTAAAATTTTTATGTATTTATAATCCAGAAACCCTGTGCCACAGACCACACAAAACAGGGAAGTTTCTCGAGCTACTTCAGGCTTCCAAGGTGAGGCAGCAGTCTCATACTGTGCATTAAGTTCATCCCCTGTCTAAAGATAGTCATAAACATCCATGACCGCAATGGAATTCAAACCCATAGGCTGTTGATTGAAGAGCAGATACACTACTCACTGTAACAGCCAGGCTGGCAGTTACCCATGATGTTGAAATCTCTTACTTAAGACTACAATTTAAGAATGCAATTTTAAATTAATAGTTTCTATTCAAATACAAATAACCGTTTTCAGCTAATATATATTTGTACTACAGAAACTGTCAAATTGTTCTGGGTTTAATTTTCAGAAAACTTTAGAGCACTCTGTACTGGTGAAAAAGGTTTTGGCTACCAAGGTAGTACATTCCACAGGGTAATTCCCAATTTTATGTGTCAGGGTGGAGATTTTACAAATCACAATGGCACAGGAGGAAAGTCTGTTTATGGAAGCAAGTTTGAAGATGAAAACTTCACTTTGAGACATACAGGACCAGGTATGCAGCAGTAACTTCAATTCTCATTAAATATTTTAAGATAAGTTTTCTTAACACTATGTAAAGAGCTTTGTAGCATCTTCACAAATTAAATTGTTTTTATTAAATAATATTAGATACAGATAATTTTTACATAAATATGGATTTGATGGCTGACTAAGTGGTTATGTAACAATGCTTCTCAACCTTCAATGATTTAGGTAAATATGTAGTTCAAGTTGAGTAAATTATTAATGAAAATATTCTTGAAAAATTACAATTTTATTTGAATTTTACACAGAAAACGAACAGTTTCTAATGAATGCTGTGTATACATCAGTAATATGATGAGCCTCCTTTGTTCCACTCATATTTTCCACAGTTTGTGATGAGTCAGGTATTTTGGATCATTTTGATCAGACCTACATGTAACAATCCAGTTCTGGTACCATTATTGGATGCAGGTCTGGCTTGCTCCTGACATTTCTGTTCTGGAATTGAACATAAATGTTCAATTATATCACTAAACTGCATCTGCATATATCAATTATATCAATAAACTGCATCTTCCAGAAGTCTTGTGTAACCCATGAGCATTCATTCTTCCAACACACTATAACCACTTTGTGGTTATAGCAGCCATATTCCATTGTATAAGTCTCTGATCAGACCACACTTGGACTATTGTTCTCAGATTTGGTCCCCAGGATTTGAAGGGGATAAATTAACTGTGGAAAGGTTACAAAGATGGTTTCAGGACTGTACAAGGATAGTTATGAGGATCGGCTGAGGGAATGTGGACTGCATAGTTAGGTGGATAGAAGAAGGAAAGGTGATATGATTGAGACTTTTAAACTGTTGAGAGGTGGTTACAGGGTTGACACTGGGGAGTTCTTTCGCTTGGTTGAACAGTGGGAAGGAGTGATGACAAGAGGCCATCCCTGGAAGTTACGAAAGGAAACTGTGAGCAAGAGGGTAAGGAGTGGTTTCTTTGTGTGGAGGATGGTTGAACTGTGGAATGCATTGCCTGATGGAGTGGTTGGAGCGAGAACGGTCAATGAGTTTAAAGAGTGGTATGATAGACTTTGTGTTTCTTAGGGGGGGGACCTCCCCCTCGATGAGTCTTGACAGACTATGCTCTTAGGTAGGACCTCCCACGATGAGTCTTTTGACTCCATGGAGGCCTGAATAATAATAATAATTATCCTGACTGGAAAAGGGTGCAGCATGCTTTGTTATTCCACAATGAATTTGAAATGCTGTATAGATCATTTACAACGTCAACGTGGTCTCTAACCTCATCTGCACTGTTAATTTTGTTTTTATGTTTGGCTTATTGCATTCTTTCTTCAAAGAATTGCCTGTGGATGGACCGTTTAAATTTCTGACTGCTTCTGCATCAGACCACTTAGGTTTCTGTACTTACTGAGTACTTTTTTCTTTTTAACCAGTGTCATGCAGAAATATTACTACAATACCTTTCAAGGTCCACAAGTTCTCCAGTCTGTCTTATAGCAGTACAATGTGTGTGACAAAGATATACATTGCAGGCGTAAACTTCTGTGGCTAATTGGTTCAAAAGACATATTTCGGTGATTACACCACATTTTTTTTATTATTCAGTTCTATAAACCACTGAAATAATAGTTCCCGACAAGTTTCGTAAATCGTAGGATTTACATCTTCAGGGGCTAAATAGTATAACTTAAAGTTTAAACAAGAGAATTAATAAATACAAATCATAACTGTCTGGCTATTCATAAAACTCAAATAGCAGAATGCAGATATATAACATTATTCACGTTGAACAATACTGGATGATGTCACGTGTGCTTGTTCTTGTTCATACAGTCCGAGCTCCGATTGAGGTAGATTTTTTTATTAGAGCTGACCACACTTGATGGAGAATTAAACCTTGATTTTTATTGCATTGGGTTGGGTTTTTTAGCATATTAGCAGCTTCTTTAAATTTTCTTATATAACTGTTGTTTGCTATGTATGATATCGTTGTTTTTTGCCAGAGTACATAGTGTCCAGTGGAAGTGGTATGGAAAGCAAGACCCGTTTTTTGTTCTCTTTTGTATTGTACATCTTTTTGGTGTTCAGCCATCCATATTTCTCCAGATCTTCTTGTCTGTCCTACGTAGCAAATCCTGCAAGAGCAATGGATTTTGTAGACTCCTGGTTTTTTAAGAGGATGATGAGGTGGTTTTGGTGGATGTAGGAATCTTGAGATTTTCTCCATAGGAAGGAAGGCTACTTTTATGTTGTGTTTGTTCATTAATTTGGCTAGCTTGTCTGTAACATTTTGATATAAGAAAGCGAGATTGCATTTTTGTAATCCTGTTTTATTGTGTTGTTAGCTGGAGGCATTTTAAGGATTCTCTTGATGGTTTTTGTTTCATATCCATTCTGTTGGAGGATTTGTGTTAAGTATTTTAGTTCTTCATTACATCTTTCTTGTGTGCTGGAGATATTGTATGCTCTGTCTCAAAGAGTTTTAATTAAGCTTATTTTTGGTGAAGGATGGTGGTGTGAGGTTGCATTGAGAAATCTTCCAGTGTTTGTAGGCTTCCTATATACTGAGAAGGAGAGTTTACTTTCTTCATTAACTTCTAATAGAATATCCAGAAACGGAAGTTTTTTATTTTTTTCTTGTTCTAAAGTGAATTTTATGGTGTTGTGCAAATTATTGAGATAATCTTTGAAATTGATAAGTTCATCTGTTGTTCCACTGAATATGATGAAAATATCGTCCAGATAGCGTAGCCATATATTTGGTTTTTTATAGTAATTCTTAAGAGCATTCTTTTCAAATTTTTCCATAAATAGGTTTGCTAATACCGGTGATAATGATGAACCCATGGCAGGCCTTCTTTTTGTTCCCAGATTCTATCTTTATATGTGAAAAAAGTATTGTTTATATAATGTTTAAAAAGATTCAAGATGTCCGGAGGGAAGAGGTCTTCTAGGAGAATCAAAATTTCTTGTCTCGGGACGTTTGTAAACAAGCTGATAATGTCGAGACTTGCTAAGATGTCTGTTGGACCAATATGTATATCTTTCACTTTTTCTATGAAATGTTTACTATTTTTTATGAAGGAAGATGTTTTTCCTATATGTTGTGAGATCATGTTGGTGAGGTATTTCGCCAAGTTGGAAGTCAGTGAATCTCTTCCATCTACTATTGGTCTTAAAGGTATATCTGTCTCGTGGATCTTTGGAACACCATATATTCTTGGTATCAAAGGATGTTTTGATTGTAAGCATTTTTTAAGTTCTTCCGTCCAGAGAGGCACTTTTTTTATTAGATCGTTTGTTTTTTTGTGTGTAGGCCAAGTCGGATCTCTGTCTGTGGGTTTGTAGGTGTTGGTATCTTCCAGGAGACTTTTCATTTTGTTATCATATTCTGTAGCATTTAAAACGACAGTTGCGTTGCCTTTATCCGCTTTTATTATGACAATATTTTTGTCATCCTTTAAATTTTTAAGGCAAACGTATTCATTGTAAGGTAAGTTCCCACGAGGTAATCTGCTTTTTAATAGTAAAGCTGTACTTTCTATGCGGATAAGATCTGCCGTGTTGTCCGGTAGATTTCTAATTCCTTTTTCTATTTGTGCTATGATATCAATTTTTGGAAGGAAATGTAGGGTTAAGGCGAAGTTAAAACCCTTGAGTAAAAGATTATTCTCCTCCTTTGTTAGGAGTCTCGAAGAAAGATTAATAACTACTTTTGAATGATCTAGTTGTTTTTTATGTATTTCTTTCTTCTGAAGGAGTACGTTGAACTTATTAATTAATCTATGTTTCTTCTGTTCTGAGATCGCTATTGCTTTGTTAAATGTAACACTATCGATGTTGTTCCATAGGTAGGATGGAAGAGATGTGGCCAATTCATTATGAAGATAGAATCTGGGAACAAAAAGAAGGGCTGGCCATGGGTTCATCATTATCACCGGTATTAGCAAACCTATTTATGGAAAAATTTGAAAACAGTGCTCTTAAGAATTACCATAAAAAACCAAAAATATGGCTACGCTATGTGGACGATATTTTCATCATATTCAGTGGAACAACAGATGAACTTATCAATTTCAAAGATTATCTCAACAATTTGCACAACACCATAAAATTCACTTTAGAACAAGAAAAAAATAAAAAACTTCCTTTTCTGGATATTCTATTAGAAGTTAATGAAGAAAGTAAACTCTCCCTCTCAGTATATAGGAAGCCTACAAACACTGGAAGATTTCTAAATGCAACCGCACACCACCATCCTTCACCAAAAATAAGCTTAATTAAAACTCTTCGAGACAAAGCATACAATATCTCCAGCACACAAGAAAGATGTAATGAAAAACTAAAATACTTAACACAAATCCTCCAACAGAATGGATATGAAACAAAACCATCAAGAGAATCCTTAAAATGCCTCCAGCTAACAACACAATAAAACAGGATTACAAAAATGCAATCTCGCTTCCTTATATCAAAAATGTTACAGACAAGCTAGCCAAATTAATGAACAAACACAACATAAAAGTAGCCTTCCTTCCTATGGAGAAAATCTCAAGATTCCTACATCCACCAAAACCACCTCATCATCCTCTTAAAAAACCAGGAGTCTACAAAATCCATTGCTCTTGCGGGATTTGCTACGTAGGACAGACAGGAAGATCTGGAGAAATACGCATGGCTGAACACCAAAAAGACGTACAATACAAAAGAGAACAAAAAATGGGTCTTGCTTTCCATACCACTTCCACTGGACACGATGTACTCTGGCAAAAAACGACGATGTCATACATAGAAAACAACAGTTATATAAGAAAATTTAAAGAAGCTGCTAATATGCTAAAAAAACCCAATGCAATAAAAATCAAGGTTTAATTCTTCATCAAGTGTGGTCAGCTCTAATAAAAAAATCTACCTCAATCTGAGCTCGGATTGTATGAACGAGAACAAGCACACGTGACATCATCCAGTATTGTTCAACGTGAATAACGTTATATATCTGCATTCTGCTATTTGAGTTTTATGAATAGCCAGACGGTTATGATTTGTATTTATTAATTCTCTTGTTTAAACTTTAAGTTATACTATTTAGCCCCTGAAGATGTTAATCCTACGATTTACGAAACTTGTCGGAACTATTATTTCAGTGGTTTATAGAACTGAATAATAAAAACATGTGGTGTAATCACCGAAATATGTCTTTTGAAAGATATACATATCAATGCAGTGATGATGATTAAGATTAATAAATAAAAATAAGAATCTTTACACATGGATGCTTCCATTTAGAAGATAAACTTGTATGACTCAAATGTAGTTAGAATTTTGGGCTTGCTTATTTGAAGAAAATTTATCTATTCTTATGTGTTTTGAAGTACCTAAACTCTAATAAAAGTTGAAAATCTACTTTCATAAATTTTTTTTTATCAATAACCATTTCACTGAGTTGCACATAGCATTTGAAGACTTTGATATGTTTCAGAAAGATAAATTATTTTTCGAAACTTAACTTTCTCTTAAGAGAGATCACCTTCTCCTCAGAGTTGCATTATTAAATCAGCCAATACTACTTCTAATTTAATAAACTTTAAAATAATTTCACCTGGTGGCAATTCCACATAGTTTTAAAGATACTGCCTTTCTTCCTGACTGATAGCATGGAAGAGGGATATCCAAAACCACCAAACACTATGTTTGGGAAAAATGTGTTTCATTTTTGTCATTTTAATGCAGCGGTGTCAGTGTAATGCAGCAAAATATAAAGTCTTGAAGTTTGGGATACATCGATGGGAGGCTGAATACTCTATTGGAGGAAGTAAGGGAGACAAGAGATCTGGGAGTGATGATTGATAGAAAACTGAAATTCAGGGAACATATTGCAAAGGTGGTGAAGGTAACCGAGAAGATTGCTGCAATACTAAGAAGGATGCTAACCTGCAGAAATTAAAGAGTTATCGTTCCATTGTATAAGACTATTGTTCTCAAATTTGGTCCCCAGGATTTGAAGGGAATAAATTAACTGTGGTACAGAGGCAGTTAACAAAGATGGTTTCAGGACTGTACAAATGTTAGTTATGAGGATTGGCCTAGGGAATGTGGACTGCAGAGTTTGGTAGATAGAAGGAGAGAGGTGATGTGATTGAAACTTTTGAACTGTTGAGAAGAAGTAGTTACAGGGTTGACATTGGGGAGATTTTCACTCGGTGGAACAGCAGGAAGGAGCAATGACAAGGGGCCATTCCTGAAATTGCAAAAGGAAGCTATGAGCAAAGGGTGAGGTGTGGTTTCTTTGCATGGAGGGTGGTTGAACTGTGGAATGCATTGCCTGCATTCCACAGTTCAACAGTGAGAGCAAGAATGTCAATGAGTTCAAGGAGTGGTGATAGACTTTGTGTTTCCTGTGGGAGATCTCGCCATGGATCTCTCACAATGAGTCTTTTGACTCTATGGAGGCCTGAATAATAATTTCTCACACCTAGTCAAATATGAAGAACTCTCACCATTTCAGACAGCATTTATGTCTATTCTAAACAACTAAATAATACTTTCTTTTTTTTTTTTAATGTATCTGGCCTTGGTAAAAATGCAGTAATACAAATGTTTATATTCTCACATTTTCAAGGATATTTTTAGTTAAGAAAAATATGAACATCTGAAACCACTTGATTTGATTTTTAAATTTTCAAGGAACTTGTTGTGCAGCATTCCACAATATATTGGTTATTAGGGGGGAAAAAACAAACATCCGCTTGCATAAACTAGCTATGAAACTCGAGAATGAACAAAGAAAATTACAAGCTCAGTTTCATATACATAATATAAAATGAAGTGCAAAGCTAAACTAATCCAAAAGAGATTTTAAAAAATAATGATATCATAACAGTTAATATATTGAATACATGAATTAAAACCAAAATGAATAATTTCCACTCAGAATAAAAAGAAAGGAATACTTAATATTATAAACATGACAGATATGGATCTTAATATAAGCATACAATAAACATGAATTACTTCACACACGACTAGTGTAGGATGCTTCAAGCAGAACATTGCTTCCACATCATTTGATTTTTTACTGAGCATGTACTTAATGTCATAATTAAAATGAACATTCCTTTACTATGGTAGAAAGGCAGATTCTTGCAACTCATAGATAAGACAGGAACAACTTCAGCATTTCTATGCAAGAGTAGCTATTTTCACAGTATAGTCATCCCTTGACTTACATCTGTGATTGCATAAGGGAATAAATAACATTTTCAACTATACCTGATGAACAAGATACAAGCTAACGTAAAGTATAAAGGAAACAAAACACACGTCTTAAAAGGATTATTTTACTGATTACATTTTATTTATTTTTACTTTATTTATTTTATTTGTAATCAGTAAAATAATCCTTTTAACACGTGTTTTGTTTCCCTAATTTAATTAATATCATCATCATACGTATCAAGGATTTAGGCCTAGTATGGCCTGTTACGGCCTTAGAAGTCATCGTTTAAGAGGACGTCCTGGTTTTCTTTTTCCTAATGGCTTGTAATTTAAGGCTTGTTTTGGTAATCTTTCTGTTTTCATTCTTTGAACGTGTTCCATCCATTTATGTTTATATTTTTTAATTTTTTCAATTACTGGTTCTTGGTTTAATTCTTTCATAATATCTTCGTTTCTTTTGTGATCAAATAGGGTATACTTTGCAGTTTTTCTCATAAACTTCATTTCTGCTGTTGTTAATCTTTGTCTTTTTGTTTTATTGTCCAGATTTCGCTTCCATACATTAAGACTGGTAGGGCTAATGTATTGTATACTTTTAGCCTGGTTTGAACTAGGTTTGGTTTAAATATAGAGTTAATTACTCCTGTTATTTTTAAATATTTTGCAATTTTTATGTTTATATCTTTTTCAATTTCATAAGTGATCATACATCCTAGGTAGTTAAATGAATTCACCTGTTCTAAGATCTTGTTATCTAATACTATTTTAGTTCTTGCTGGATCTTGTCCTTTAAAGGCCATAGTTTTTGATTTTTCCGTTGATATTATCATACCATAATCTTTGGATATCTCATTTAGATTTAAAATAGCTTTCTGTAAGTTATCTTCAGAATTTGTAATTATTATTTGGTCGTCTGCAAAGAGGAGAGTGTTTAAGTTAACTGTAGGTGAAAGTTTAATTCCTTGATGTAAATTTTTACTCCATTTTATTATTATTTCATTTAAGTAGATATTAAAAAGAGTTGCTGAGAGGGGACATCCCTGTCGGACCCCTTGGTTTCTCTCTCTCTTGTATATGATAGCTCATGATTTAATCTTATTTGTATTTGATTATTTTCATATATACTTGTGACAGCTTTTAGGATATTATTTGGTATTTGTCTTTCGTTTAATATGTTAAATAATATGTTTCTTTTAACTTTGTCAAATGCTTTTTCAAAGTCAATAAATGCAATATGTGTTTCTAAATTATATTCTCTTCTTTTCTCTATTATTAATTTTAGGCAGAAGGCTGGGTCTATACATGTCCTTTTCTAAATCCATTTTGTACCTCTAGAATAAAGTTTTCGGAATATTTCATTAGTTTGTTATTTAAGATTCTGCTGTATATTTTGTAACATGAATTTAGTATACTGATACCTCTATAGTTTTTAGGGTCATCTCTATTACCTTTCTTAAAGATAGGAATCACAATTGCTTTTTTCCATTCTATTGGGGGGATACCAGTTGAGTAAATTTTATTTAAAAATAATAAGAGTCTTCCTTTGAATCTTGTTCCTGCGTATTTATATAGTTCTGAACCTAGCTTATCTTCTCCAGGTGATTTTCCGTTTCTTGTTTCTTTCAGGCTGATTCTTCTTCAGTTATTTCCTTTTCATTTTCGTTAATTGTTTGCCAGTTGTCTTTTTTAAAATATTTGTCTGTCCACAGTTCTGTGTAGTAATTTAGAAATTCTTCTAATTTCAATTCAGTGTTTCATTTTGTTTTCTTTGGTATCTGCATTTAGGTGTTTCAAAATCTTATATACATTGGGTCTTATTTTATATAAATCATGTTCTAAATTAGAAACAAATTTATTCCATGATTCTCTATGTCTTTTTCTGACTTCTCTTTTAGCTATGGCTCTTATTCTTTTATATTCTATTGCATCTTCTAATCTTTTACTGCTTAACCATTTGTGATAGGCTTCTTTTTTCTTTTTGATTATTTCTTTCATTGTATCATCCCAGATCTTCAGTTTTTTTCTTTTAATTGAATTTTTTGGTCTTTCCTAAGCTTTCATTTGCTGCTGCATTTAGTATCGTTTTTATATTAAGCCATTCTATTTCTATTTCTTCATTTTGTTTTATTTTATCTAGATACTAGTTAATTCTTTGTTCATATAGCCATTGTACATTTGTGTCATTCAATAGTCTAGTTTTATAAACAAATGTTTCAATTTTTCTTTCTGTTCTTGTTACTTGTAGCCATTTAGGTGGTAATCTTAATTTTATTTTAACAAGGAAGTGGTCACTGCTTATTTCATATCCTCTGTGAACTCTAACATCTAGTGAAAATTTTGATGTCTTTTCATTTAATATGAAGTAATCTAATATTGATTTTCATCCTCTTGCTGCCGAAGTATATTTATGTATGTCTTTATGATTTTATAGAAGGAATTCATTATTTTTAGGTTATTATAAACTACAAAGTCAATCAATTTTTTACCATTTCTGTTTAGAGTGTGTTCTCCATGTATTCCTATATTATTATTAATTTTCGTGTTTCCATTTCTTGCATTTAAGTTTCCTGCTAAAATTATGTAATCATTTTTATTTATTTTATTATATATGTTTTGTAGCTGATTATAAAAATCAATATTATCCTGTTCTCTTCTTTCTTCTGGGGCATATAAACCAATTATTGTTAAATAGCCTCTATCTCTTTTTATTCTAGCTTCTATTATTCTTTCATTCCATAATTTATGTTTTAACTGTTTTGAAAGGGAGTTATGAATCCAAATCATGACTCCTGCTTGTGCTCTTTGGTCTCTGTCGACTCCACTGTATATCACATTAAAATTTAATTAATATGAGTAAAGTAAAAAGGTTTCTATTTAGCAACAATGCATCATGCGCAGTGGCAACCTCCCTCAGCAGTTGGCATGTGTATTCAACATGCCAATTGCATGTGTAATTGGGAGGTTTTTAGGCGGTTCAACAGTTTCCAGGAAGCTATGTCGAGCATTGATCCATCAGTTGGATCAATGAAGTAGCGTTTGGAGGGAGAAACATGACCTTGATCTTGGGGTGAATATCACTGATGTATGGTGGATGACCTGGAGCATTATCTAGAATTAATAAAATTTAAAATTTTACATTTTCTTTCGCACAATAGCTTTTCATTTTACTGCATAACAGTTGATTAAGGCACCCTCAAACAATTTTTAAGTCATCCATGACTCAAATATTACTTCTTATTGTTACTCTGATAATGAACTGGAAGAGTATGTTTCTTAATGTTTTTGAGGGCTCGTGGATTCTTGCTACGCCATATCACAAATGGTTTCAGTTTATATCCAGCCATGTTACTTACCCCATCCCCAATAGCCGAGCATCTTCCATGTGGTGCCCACTTGGACTGGAATACTTGGAAAAGCCTCAACAGACTGCAAACAAAACCTCATCAAATGGGGCCACCTCACTGGCACAGACAATTGTGAGTGTGGGACAATCCATTCCATGGAACACCTTCTTTCTTGCCCCTTTCTTCCATCACCTTGCACAAAAGAGGACCTTATATCCTGCACAGAAAGAGCAGTTGATTGTACAAGATACTGGAGGAACATTTGACCATATTTATTGTATATAAGTTATGTATAGTTTCCTTTTTTTCATATTTAATTATTATTTCCCTGTATAATTCATCTACCAAATCTAAGCTGATCTCATTGTAATGTATCCTAATTTGTTGTAAATCATGTTGTATACCACTTACTTACTACTGTACCACTTGTGTTTGGATATGAAATAAATAACTGATGGATCAGGGAGTTCTTGCAGTGTTTAAGGCTTATCATTTGTGGAGAACTTTTTCACAAGCCATTTCTACCACTGAAAGAAATGATCACGCAAGCAATTCTGGAAACATTCAATGAATTATCATGCTATTAAAAATATTGCTATGGCCTGGGACAAAATGACCTCTCAATGTATGAGTGGCACATGGAAAAAGACATTAAAAAGTTTTGACACTGAAGCAGCCTATATCCAAACCAAATGAATTCCATTACTAGATCTACAGCAGATGTAAGCAGACTTAACCTACACTGGATAGCACATAGCACACTGGATGTGTGCTATGGAAAGCTTTTAGGAAATCTGTGCTATTTCACACTTTGACATTTCCAAGACTGGTAGATTTTTTTTTGAAAGCTTTTTCACTTGGTTATATTATAAATTAAAGATGCCAAGAAATTATATTCTTGGTTTCATTCCTTATCCAAGTGTAAACAAACAAAGTTTGTGCGAGACGTCACTTTACAACTGAGCCATTTGTATATAGAGGCTAATGACGACATCAATTGCCTTAGTATCCGATAATGCTATGCATGGGAAGAGCCACTACCCAGATAGTGACAGGTCTCGTTAGTAGGAAATATGATTTCTACATTACTTCAACCTTGGTATCACTTTTGGGTCTGGCTCCCACTGATGAGAATAAATAGTGAATAAATAGATAAGGTGTGGTGTATATGTTAAGTTCTGCTGTAAGAGAGGACTCACTGGAACAACAGTTATAGACTCTGTCGGTTAGTTTTAATAATACCACATGAGGGTGATCTGAAAAGTTCACGGCCTAACAATGAAAAAACAAATTTATAATTTCAAAATTATTTTTATTTTTCAACATAATCTCCCTTAAAACTAATGCATTTATTCCAGCGATGCTCTAGCGCCATTATCCCATCCCTGTAGTGGTTCTCAGGAAGATCTGCAAAATACCCCTCCACAGCTGGAATCACCTCTTGATTCTTTGAGAAATGATGACCAGCGAGGAAGAGTTTTAGTTTTGGGAAGAGATAGAAGTCAGAGGGAGCCAAATCTGGGAATAGGGTGGATGTTCCAACAATTCATAGTGCAGATCCCTTAATTTTCCCATTGGCAAAACACCTTTGTGGGCAGATGCATTGTCCTGGTGAAAGATGATTTTTTCTTCTCCAAACCGAGTCTTTTCTCACGAATTTTTTTGTCTAGTCTGGTTAATAGATCGGAATAATATTCCCCAGTTATTGTTTTAGCCTTTTCAAGATAATTAATAAACAAAATGCCTTTAGCATCCCAAAACATCGATGCTATGACCTTTCTTACTGATGGAACAGACTTTGTCTTCTTTGGCTCTGAACAACCAGCTTCTGTCCACTGTTTTTACTGCTGTTTGGATTCTGGTGTGTAATTGTGAATCCAAGTCTCATCCATAGTAATAAATCAATGCACAAAATCACTTTTATTCTTGTTAAAAAGCTCCAAGCACTGTTCAGAGATTTTTGTGCAAGTGCATTTTTGATCTCCTGTGAGCAAGCACAGCACCCATCTTGCGCAAAGCTTTTTCATTTGCAATTCTTCATCCAAAATATATCCTGCACGTTCTTTTGAAATGCCTATAGTCGCAGCAATTTCATGCACTTTGACTCACCGGTCATCCAATACCATATCGTGCACTTGATCAATGATTTCTGGTGTTGTTACACTTTTTGGATGTTCTTCACGTGGATCATCTTCAAGGCTGGTACAGCCATGTTTAAACTCGGCAGCCCATTTCTTAATTGTGGAAAACTAAAGAGAAGAGTGCCCATAAACTTTTATGAACTTTATGTTGAACGTTATGAACGTTAAACTTTCTTTTACAAAGAATTCTATACCTGAACAATACTCAATTTTATCCATTTCAAGGGATACAGACAACACTTTTGCTTCAGACAGCTGTAGAAAACAAACTACTTGATAGAATGACTTGCAATTTCACATGGATGCTTATGACAGATGTACCAACTTAGAAAAAATATCTTGCCGATAGTGTTGCCATGTATGGTTGAGGCCGAGAACCTTTCAGACCACCCTTATATTGTTGAGAGTTGGGGGGTTGGTGATGAGAAAGCATACCCAATGATAACAGGGACAGTGACATTTTACCCAGTATTAAAAAGGACAGGTTACCATTGGGTAGGCTTGTTACCAAAGTGTCTAGAAAGGCTAAACTATTATTAGTTTCTTTTTTTCATGGTAAACTGGATTCTAGGTTGAAGACTATAAGGTGTGAGAAAAGAATCTAATGTTCTGGATCATGATACCAAATGGTGAACACATCAACATATCTTAACCAGACAGGTTGAGAGGGGCCATGTCAAGAGATTGTTTTTCAAACTATTCCATGAAAAAAATTTGCAGGAGAGAGTAAGAGGAAAGAATCCATAGATGTTCCCTCTGTTTATAACATTTGTGCTTCCAAGAGAAATATCCAGAATGCATAGCAAAGGAAAAACTTTTATGTTATAAGGTCTCATTTAAGGGAATATTGGTGAACAGTGAATTTATATCAAAGCTAACTAAAATATTAGTATCATTTAATGTTAAATTCTCAATGGAAGTTTTAAAATGGATAGAATTTGTTTATATAGGATGTGGTATGATCCGTGAGGGGGTAGGCTAATAGAGCTTGTTAACTGTTTTGCTAATTTATAGCAGGGGAGAATCTATAGGTCTTGGGGGGGGGGGGGGGAATTGAATTTGTGTACCTTTGGTAATCTGTATAACTTTCTTAGTGCTGTTTCATCCCATTAAGCCTTTATCATGAATATATTTTTTCCTTTTGGCCTCTATCTCACACCCTATAGCCTCAAATTAACCATCTCCCCATACCTAAAATCCTCGATCCTCTTTAACTTCATTTGTTGGTTGTAAATTCTTCAGCTATAATCAGCAGTACCCCACCTCCTGTCCTCCCTGAAAATACAATATCCTTTGTTCTATCCATGTAACTATATTGTTTTGTGTCAACCAGGTCTCACCGATGCCTGTAACTTTTGGCCAAGTCAAGCTCACCAATGCCAAAAACTCCTCTTCCTTATTTCTGATACTTCTGGCATTTGTGTACATGCCTTTCAACATTTCCTTGGACTTGTTACCTTCATGTAATTACCAACTCATTCAAATCTAAAACCTGTGAAATTGCATTCAGCAGTGCATAATCATTTCTATACACATGTTCATTTATCCCAGGGGTGACCAGCCATGCTTTATTGCATCTTCCCTCCCCTAATATCTCTAGTTTCCCTGATTTTGCACTTCCAAACTCTCACTAAACAACACTTTCTCCAAACATCTAACTCCAAAACCATTTTAACGTAGTTCACCAGGCATATATAAGTCCTTTTGTACATTAAATTCACTCCATCCTCTAAAAATGGCACGCCATTCCTCTTGCACAATCTTCTCATTGAACAATCATGGACCTTCTTAACATATCCTATCATATTGAGGCAGAAGACTCACAATCTTTACTTTCTTATTCATCATTTTTGTTTCTTTGAACAACTGTTTCATATTATTATTATTATTACATAACACCTCCAGGGAGTCCAAAGACTCATCGAGGGAGGGCACCTACTCCACCAACCGCAACTACCTTCATCATCTACACCAATGCTATCTACCACCAACTACCACCACTAGTATTTTCACAGACAATCACAAACATCCATGCCCACGTTTGGATTCGAACCCACAGCCTTTTGGCTGGAGAGCAGATATGTTAACCACTCAGCCAACCATATCCTCTCTTGTTATATATTTCTCCCTTTCAAATAATTTGTTCCTGCCCAAACAATCAATTCTTTCACTTCTCTCTTCTCCATACTAATAGCTTCACTAATATTCTTATCTTTGAACATAAGAAACATGCTTTCATCATTTATAATTAAGTATATATCTCTTATCGAATCTCCATACGCTACCTTCTTATTTCCGGTTCCTCACTTTCATACTTTCCCAATTCACTTTTTCTTTCATTCTTCCACCTGTTGTACTGAACAACAATCATTTCTCCACTCACTGTAGCTCCCATTTTGTCCTGTGAAGGATGCCGTGTAATCACACTATCTCACTCCTATCACCTCATCACCTCAAGATTTTGTCTTCAAACAACCTGCCAAATTTAATGCCCAGAAGGTTAAAATAATACTTGGAGACCCTAATTGTCAGAAATTAACATGGGCTACAAAATGACTGACAGGAATGGTGCTGAGCTGGAAAATTGGGCCGAGAGAGAGAATGACTGAAGCTGATCCACAATCCCAAGTTAAGACCATCATTCAATAGTGGAAGGTGGAGAAGAGGCTACAATCCAGATAACATCTTTATCAGTGAACAAGTAGCCATGCAAGCAATGAAGATAGTAGATGAGCCAATACCAAGAACTCAGCACAGACCTGTTACTTGTGAAGTCAGAGCCGTTATCAATCCAGAGATAGTACCTTTTAAGTGATGGTTTAGTTTTAAAAAAGCAAGATAGGACAGATTTGCGAAGGAACTCGATCAGACAGTAAACACTCTTGAAGCAGATCCAAGTAACTATGAAGAGTTTGTGATTACCATCAAAATAGTATCTCGGCGGCACATACCACGAGGGTGCAGAAGTCAATATATTGCTGGGCCTAATGAAGACCAGATGGAACAACTAAAAGAATATAAAATCAGATATGACAAGGATCCTTTCGCTGTAGACACAATTGAGGCAGGCGAAAAACTGATGGACAAACTCACGGATGGTAGAAAGAAGAGATGGATGAAGCTACTGCAGGATTTGGATATGAAACAGAACAGCAGACGTGCATGAATACTGGTGAAGAATTTAAGCAACGATCCAACTAAAACTCCAGTTTACGTAACAGAGGTCACGCCAAACCAGATCGCTTACCAGCTATTATTGAATGGCAGGACAGACAAGAAGATACTGAAAACCAATCTTACGTGCCTTAATGAAACTGAGACTAATTCATTAGCCTCTCCATTCTCTGAAGAAGAACTAAGAAAAGCTATATATCACCTGAAAGAGAATAGAGCTGCGGGCCTGGATGACATTCGGACAGAACAGATAAAGCGTTTCGGTCCATGACCATCCAATGGCTGGTGAAATTGATGAATAGGTGTGTAGGATCTCTTCATTTGCCCAAATTATGGAGGAAAGCTCAAGTGGTAGCTTTACTTAAA
The DNA here is from genome assembly GCF_054136105.1 of Typopeltis vanoorti. Taxonomy (NCBI): domain Eukaryota; kingdom Metazoa; phylum Arthropoda; class Arachnida; order Uropygi; family Thelyphonidae; genus Typopeltis; species Typopeltis vanoorti. The sequence continues at coordinate 146,638,314 of NC_143556.1, forward strand.
CCAGGAAAGGAACCTACAGAGTCGAAGAATTTTCACCTTGTTTCTCTCCTCTGCCACTTGTATAAAGCTTTTGAATGAATGATTCTGGAAAGAATAGCAGCAAACGTTGACGAGAAACTTATACCCGAGCAAGCCAGTTTCCATTCCAGAAAGTCCTGCTATGGCCAAATTCTGAATCTCATGCAGCACATCGAAGATGGTTACGAGAAGAAGCTTGTGACTGGAGCAGCTTTTATTGATCTTTCAGCAGCATATGACACTGTTAATCACAAGTAACTGTTGGTCAAGTTGTACCAAATAACGAAAGATTTTCACCTCATGAATGTAGTTAAAACCACGCTCCAGAATCGACGATTCTACGTAACTTTGCAAGGAAAGAAGAGCTGATGGAGAAATCAGAAGAATTGTTTACCTCAAGGCAGCGTATTGGCCCTGATGCTCTATAATATTTATACTAACGATCAGCCAACCCACCCACAAGTGAGGAGGCTTATCTATGCCGACAACACAGCTATATGCAGTCAAACAAGGAGTTTTGAAGAAGTTGAGAAGAGATTGACAGAAGCCTTAGAAATACTCTCCAATTACTATGAGACCAACTGCCTGAAGCCTAACCCAAATGAGACTCAGGTTTGCACTTTCCATCTGTGCAACAGGGAAGCAAAACAGCAGTTAAACATTGTCTGGAGAAGAAAACGCCTTGAACACTGCAGCAACCCCAAATATCTTGGAGTTAAGCTGGATCGTACCTTGTCGTATAAGGTACATTGCCAGGAACTAAAAGGAAAAATCTATGCAAGAAATAACATCATAAGAAAAATGACCGGCACAACGTGTGTAACTCAACCAGAGGTACTTCACTCGATGCCATTGTGTTTGCTGGAGGGGAGTATGCTGCCCCAGTATGGGAGGCATCTGCCCATGTGAAACACGTGGATGTGGCTTTAAATGATACCATTAGGATCATAAGCGGATGCCTAAGACCAACCCCAGTCAACAAGCTGTATCCCTTAGTAGGCATAGCACCACCAGGCATAAGACGTCAAGTGGCCGGTGAGATGGAGAAAAAAAAAAGCAGATGATGGACAAAAGACATCCAATGTACGGCCATATCATCATGGCTTCTCAACTCAAAGCATAGTTTTATGCAAAGAACTAAACCATTGATCCACAAACCTGAGGAGGGAATCGGTTCAACTTCAAGAAGCCCCCATAATTAAGGAAGAGTTAACCAAGGGATATCACCTACCCTATAGCACCTAGAGGACTCTGAACCATCTTAGAGTGGGAGTGTCCAGATGCAGAAGTAACCTGATGAAATGGGGTTATGCAGATGATGACAGCTGTGACTGCAGAGATGTCCAAACTGATGAACATCTTTTATGTTACCCAGATCTAATCGATGTGTGCTCCATGGATGACATTCTGACAGTCAATGACAAGGCAATACAAGCCACTGTTTTTTGGATGGAGAGGATATGATTGGTGTTCTGGACTCGGAAAGTAAAGTAAGTATCAACTCATCATCCACATTACTTTCAGCCACTTCTTTCATGCTCATTCATATTTCAGTCACTATCATTCACTACTTCCAGAACACTTTTGCTAACTTCCCTTATGTTGTTAATATTAGTTACTTCATTCTCTCACTCTCCATATGACTTTCATTTCTTGCACTTACACACAAAATATTTATGACACACTCTCGTTTTCATGCCTAACCCATTCACTCTTGGCAGTGAATACATAGAACATATACTACACAAAATCCCTCATGCTAAAATCAATGAACAAGGAAGCCTTGTGTGCCATTTTATTTGTATGCAACAGTGGCATGAAAAATGTTTTCTGAATGATATCTCATATTAAATTTCACAATCAAACACACACAACTTTCCAGTCTAATGTAAAGAAGACATAACCAAAAATAATTAGTAATATTTACTAAAATGAGAGACTTATCTGTAGGACATGTGCAGCACTACGCACAATGCCAATGCCCTCTCTCTTTCTCTCCCCAATATGTCACATTCTTATATTGCTATTATTGTATTAATTATGTCTACTTATGTTCCTAATTTTGCAATATAAGTAACACTATTTTAAACATAAGTCATCTTGTATACATGTGTTACCTTCAATTGATAGTACATAAATACAAAAAACAGAAAGTGAATACTGTTGTAATCATTAACGTAATAGCATTATTTGTAATCTTCTGAACTTTTTAAACATATAGTGCAGAATGGTCATTCCAGGACAGCGAAATTATCCAAAATAATACAATTAATCTCATTTAGAGAAAGAGGGGTGATATGATAGAGACGTACAAGTTAGTTAGGGGTTATTATAGGATCAATGTTGAAGAGTTTCATAAAATGGTGGGAAATTTGGGGTCATCCCTGGAAACTGAATAAGGAGGGTGTAAGCAAGGAAGTGAGAAGCGGGTTTTTTTGCATGGAGAGTTGTGAATGATTGGAATGCATTGCCTGAGAACATGGTGTCTGAAGAGAACTTTAATGTATTTAAGACATGGCATGGTGAGGTTTGTGTGACAAAAGGGGCCTCCTAGAGTTCTTAGAATAATAATCATTCAATTTAATATTCTCTTTATACAATAAATTATAGATGCCAAGAAGTTTTACACTTGGATAAAGGATGAAACCAAGAATATAACTTCTTGGCATCTATAATTGCACGTGAAGCAGCTTCACGACTGGGCTACTTTGTATACAGAGGCTAATGACTTCACATCAATTGCCTTAGTATCTCATAATGCAATGCACATCTCCTTCTAGACATGTATAATGCAATGCATTATGGGAAGGACCACTACCTAAACTGGTTTTGACCTTTATTGAGGTCAAATAAAGGTCAAATAAATTTTGACCTTTATTGTGCATTTCATTATGGGATACTAAGACGATTAATGTGAGGTTATTAGCCTCTATATACAAGTAGCCCAGTCATGCAAACTTTACTTACACTTCAATCTTTAATCATCTATAATTTTTATAGTATAACCAAGTGGAAAAACTTTCAACATCTATCTCTAATCCAGAGTATTTTAGTAATAAGATGTGACATCCTTCAACTACCTGTATATGGAAATATGACTTCTGCATTACCTCAGCCTTGGTATCACTTCTGGATCTAGCTCCCACTGATGAGACTTCAATGAAGGTTGAAACCCATCTGTGTTGTAGCTTCCTATAATGCAATGCAATGCATTGTGGAAGCAATTGATGTGATGTTATTAGACTATATACAGTCGTGTAACCCAGTCGAGAAGTTACTTCACGAACAAACTTTGTTTGCTTACACTTTGATAAAGGATGAAATCAAATAGTTATATTTTTGGTTTCATCCTTTAGCATTTATAATTTATAATATGCTGTTTAAAGACAAAGTGGATTCTATTTCCTATGCCAACTGAAAAGTTTTGTGCTTTTATGAAAAGTATTTCAGCATACGCTAAACTTTTAGTTTGAATACAAATTTTGCCATTGCTTAGGTTTTCATCAATTGAAAGTTTACAACATCATAAACTGAATAAGTTTCTATTTTCTTTCTAGATTTTCCAAAGCATTTCATACTTTTGAAAGGTTGATCTAGAAACTATAAATTTTCACTTTCAACACAGTACACCTGCTTGAGCTAAATGTGTTCAAATTCTTTAAAAAAAAAAGGGGGGGGGGGCAGATTATTCAATTGATAGAAGCTTATAATATTACAGGTATTATTTCTGGGAAAACTCCCATGTCACTCCTCTTGAGGGCACTCCTAAACAAAACCAGGCAAAATAGCCGTAAAAATAATAATTATAATATTACATTATAATGGGCTGCTGCAATAATAATAATATTTTTCACCATTATTATTATACTGGCATCAACATGGATGTCTAATAGCTTAGAGGCCTATAATATTATTCATGTAGTGTCAATCATTACCTCTCGTTAAGTTCATTTTATCACAAGCAAGATATCAGCTCTGCAATTCATTCCCTTTGTTCACCACTCTATAAGCACAAAAAAAAAAAAATTACCAAGCTCTTCACAAATAGCAGGTTGAACTTTGCTCCTGTTGAAAATTTCTTTAACATTTACTCTGTAAAACTTTTTTTTTTTTTTTAGTAATATGTTTCTATCATATCGTCTATTTTTCATCTGTCAACTAAAATTTATAATTCAACCTTCAATCTTTCTTCATAGAAGCATTCTCTATGAAAGATAGAAGGGAGGTGCTCACCAGATCAATCATTCTGTGCACATAATTTTGCTTCCGGATGTCTGGAGTAATTACTTTAAAAGATTGCTAAATGAAACAAGCAGTGACAGAATGATGGTAGACAGTATTCAACAGGAATGCAATCAGGAATACATATGAATTCTTGAGGTAGGAAAAAGTGATCAAAAACCTCAAATATCGTAAGGATTAGATGATATGACCAAAATTGCTTGAATATTTAAGTATAAAAGTAGTATAGTGGGCTTGGGCATCTGCAGAGGGGGACAAACAGGGCACTTGCTCCCACCTATGATAGTGAGTGGGTATAGTGCATAATGCAGAAGGCCGAATCAGACTGTTGAATTCCAGATTATTTATTGGAGTAGAGCTCCTAACAATACAAAAAAGGGAAATAAAATAATGTGAGAATTACAAAGGAATTTCCCTACTGAATGTTCCTGTAAGATCTATACATGTATGCTTGAGAAACTGCTAAGAAAAATTTTCGAAGGGAAGCTTAGAGAAGAATAAGCTGGTTTTTGGCCAGATATAGGTTGTCAGGATCTGATTTTCACTTTAAGACAAATAATTGAAACCATGGAAATATAATAACAAGATCTATATTTAAGATTTGTAGATCTGGAAATAGCATGACAAGGTGCCAAGAAAAAAAAAAAGCTGTTCAAAATGCTACAATTATATGCTGTAAATGGGATATGGTATCGAGCAATCCATAGCGCATTTGAGTTGTAAGTCAGCAGCTAGAGGCACAGAAAGATGGTTTGCTGTTAAATGAAATCTTAGGCTGTTTACATCATGCACATGTTATACTGCTAAATAAATACATTATAAGTCTATAGGATTCCCTGATTGAACTGAATTACTGCTGTAATAAATTTGATATGAAAATCAGCAATAAAAAAGCCAAAGACAATGAAAATAGGCAGAAATATTGAAGAAATCAAGAATCCTGAATGGAGAACCTATAGAATAAGTAAAACATTTTGGCTATTTAGGCACAATTTTTATTGAAGATGAAAAATAAACATGGAAATCATCATCATAATTAATCGTTATCCATCTACTGCTGGACGATGATCTCCTCCATATTTTTCCACATTTCTCGGTCTCAGAAACTCCAGTCATTTCCCATGGAATGATGTAGTTTATCGCTCCACCTTGATGTGCTAGATCTTCTCAAAGTACATGCCATTCTATACAAATTTTTGTTCAGTGGTTGTCTTCCTGTCTTGTGATGTCTCAGCCATCTCCATTTTTTTTTATTTCTTTAATGTCTTTTAATCCTGTTTTTTTTCCTGTTATGTTTTTTTTTTACTTTATCTATTCTTTTTATATCTAACATCGATATTTCCATGTTTCTCTGTGCAGCTCCTAATTTATTTTCCAGTCTTCTTATGATACTCCTCTGCTCTATATGTCATAGCTGGTATGATGCATTGTTTATATGTTTTTTTTTTAAACATATAGGTATGTTTATTATTACATAACATCCAGGGAGGCCAAAGACTCATTGAAGGAGGGCACCTGCTCTACAACTCTGTCTCCACCTCTCCACCAGCCGCAACTACCTTCATCATCTACACCAACGGCATCTACCACTGTCCACCACTACTAGTATTTTCACAAACAACCATCCATGCCCACACCGGGATTCAAACCTGCAGCCTTTTGGCTGGAGAGAGGATATGCTAACCACTCGGCCAACCAGGTTTACTTTAAAAATTTTATTGTATTTTCCAAATTGTCTCCATCCTTAGTTTATTCTTTGTTTTATTTCATGTCCCCAATTTCTATGTTAATTATTTGACCTAGATATTTGAATTTAGTTACATTTTCTATTTCTCTGTCATTGATTTCTATCTTTGGGTTTTAGTTTGTATTTTTGTTGTACATTACTTAATTTTATCAATATTTATGTTGAGACCAGACTTGTTGCTTTCTGTACTTAATTCTTTAATCATTTCTTTTAGCTCTTCATGTGTTTTAGAAAATAGTACAATGTCATCTGCAAATCTTAAATTGCTCAGATATTGACCATTTATTCTGATACCTTTTTTTCCCCCAAGAAGTAAAGAGAAGTAGAAGTAAGGAGATTCTTGTTTTCCATTGTATAAGGCTTTGATTAGGCCAAACATGGACTACTGTGCACAGTGTGAGGACCTCTGTGAGAAAAGAGTATATGTGGATCTATAAAGCTGGCGATTATGAGGAGCTCCAGAGACAGCTTACAGATGTAGCATGGAATGAGGAATTAGTTGGAAAAGAGATCGGTATAACTTTTTTTTGGGGGGGGGGGGTATTCAAGAACTGTCTAATAGAAGCAATGTTTAAATGTATTCCAAGGGTCAGAAGGTTAAGTAAGGTAGGTGTGAAATGGATGAATAAAGAGATTAAGTATGTGATACAAAGAAAAAAAAAGGATGAAGAGAAAGGTAATCAATTCCATGAGGATTGCAAAGAACAGGCAAAGAGGGTGACTTGGCTGGTAAGGGTAACAAAAGTGAAGTATAAGCAGCAGTTAGCTAATGAAACCAAAAAGAAGATTAGTGATTTCTTTCAATATGTAGTCAGCAAAAAAAAAAAATAAATAAATAAATGATTATGGAAGGATGACATTGATTGGAGAAAATGGTGGAAGATACAGTGGAGATATTTAACGAGAAGTTCATAAAGGTCTTTCATTCTCGTGAATGGGACATCATGCAGAGTTTGAGAGTAGTTGATGGGGGGAGAGAGAGAGACTGACTGTAAGTGAGCAAGAGGTATATAGGGAATTGAGCAAACTAGATGTAAATAAGGCTGTGGGACTTGATAATATATCACCATATATTCTTGAAGGAATGTGCCATGGAGTTGACACTGACCTTGACATTTTTTTTAATAAGAGTCTTGCACTGGGTCAAAAGGAATGGAATGGGGGCAAGATTGTGCCACTTCATAAGGGAGGTGATAGAACTCAAGCATCCAATTATAAGCCTATCTGTGTGTTAGATGTTGTGATTAAGGTGTTGGAGACTGGTGAGAACTAAGATCCAGAATTGGGTTGATAACAATGGTATTATCTTTGATGAACAGCATGGATTTGCTAAAGGGAGGTTGTTTTCGTAATCTACTTACTTATTATAATAAAGTGACGACTTCATTGGACAGAGGAGAGGGATACACAGTAGTATACTTAGATTTTGCAAAGGCTTTTGATTGATTACCGTATGATAAGTTGATAGTCAAACTAGAGCAAATGGGATTGGATATTAGATTAGTGCATTGGATTGGAGACTGGCTATCTGATAGGTATCAGCAGGTTGTGTATGGGGGAGCAATATCCCAGAAGAGGAAAGTCACTAGTGGTGTGCCTCAGGGGTTTGTTTTAAGACCATTGCTATTTAGCCTGTATGTTAATGATATTGGTAAAGATTTGGATTAGAGTCTAAACTAAGATATTATAGATATAATCAGCAGAGGAAAGATGGTGGCAGCTTTGTCAGTACATGACTTTAACTTAGACTTCAGTCGTTTCGTGAAGTGCAAGGTGTGTGTGTGTATTCTTTCAATTACATAGATGGTTTGTGGACATTTAGGGCTGATGGAAGGAGGATATGTGCGAAGTGTGAGCTAAATGAGGATTTGATGAGTGCTAATATGAATTTGATGACAGAAAGTGTTAGTAGCAAGAATGTCGCAGGAAGAATGAGTGCTCGTTCGAAAGAAAAGCATGGTGTGAAAGAAAGGTGAAAAATTGTTAAAAAATCATTGAAAAAGAAAACAAGTGATTTGAAAACTGAAATGGATGATTAAAATAACGAAAGCGAGGCGAATGTGGCTGAAAGAAGTGAAATTGATAGAATGAAAGAAACCGGAAATAGCGTGACAAAAGGATCGAAAGTGGAAAAAATGGAAAGAATGAATGAAAGCGAAAGCTGAATGAATGAAAGCAAAAGTACAGAAACTCAAAAGGATGAATGAGAGTGAAAGTGTGAAGCGGGAGTCAAGAGTTCGAAAATTAGAAAGAGTGAATGATAGAGAAAATGTGACGCTAGATTCAAAAGTTGAATTGGGTTGGATGAGGCAAGAGATGATATGAATGCGGAGTGAAATTAAAAAAATTCTGGTAAAAACGATTAAAACAAATCAAGTAGGTACGAAAAAGTTAACAAAAGACGAGCGAGTGGCGTTGTATGGCGATTTTATTATTAAAGGTGTGCTGGATGAGAGGATGCACAAGGTATGTTTTCCAGGTGGTAAAACGAGTAGAGTGATTATAGTATTGGATATGAGGAGGGAGCGAGCAAAGGAGTTGATGGTTTTAATAGGTATGAATGACTTGACAGAAGACAAAGAGCACATCAGAATGGATATCAGGAGGCTGCTTAGACGAATAAAAGAGAATAGTGCGACAGGAAGGGTAGTAAGCATGTTGCCTAGGTATGACTGTGGTGAGATGAGGTGGAGAGCAAGGATTATGAATGATATGTTGGCTGAATTGTGAGAGGAGAGGGGAGTACAATTTGTTAATGTGTAGAATGAGTTTGAAGGATGAACTGAACTGTATGGGAGCGGTGGACTGCATTTGAGTGGTTATGGTGTGAGTCGCTTGGAGAGACTTGCTGGAAGGTAGAGAAGTGAGCATAGAGAATGAATCAGCTCAAGTGGGAAGTGATGTAGAAGAGCAGGAGAGATTGAAGAGGTGGTTATGAATGAGGAAGTAAGTGGAATGAGTATGGAAAATGAGAGAATAGGTGTGCAAGAGGAACAGAGAAACGGAGAGGCTGAGGGTGGACGGGGGTACACAGCATGAGAAAGGTGGATGCTCCAAGAGGATGTGAGAGCACATGTAGACAGGAAAGGAATGGGATAACCTGGGATCAAGAAGAAACAGTTGGAATTTAAGGGGGTTCTAAAATGAATAAACAGAAAGGGAAATGGCCCCAGTTGAGCATGGAAAGATCACATCGAATGAGTGGTATCAGTGGAACTAGTTGTAGATCCAGGAATGAGCTGTTGTGTTTATATACAAATGCTAGAAGTGTAAGAAACAAGGAAGATGAAATGGTTGTTGCACTAATTGAGTCTTTTCACCCAAAAATTGTTGGAATAAGTGAGACATGGTTAGATGAGGATGACATCCTGACAGGAATAGAGATGGAAGGGTATGATGTGTTTCATGAGGATAGAAGTGGTAAAAAGGGAGGGAGAGTGCTATTGATGATAAAGAGTTATGTCCATACAAAGTACAGATGCAAAAGGAAAATAGTGTCAGTGGTTTTGAGGTAGTATGGTGTGAGATAGAGGTGAATGGAATGAAATACTTGGTTGGATGTTGTTATAGACCAGGAAATGTGGATGGTAGTGACTATGAAATGTATAATCAAATTAGCCAAGCAAATAAGAAAAGAGTGATCATTATGGGCGATTTTAATTATGGCAATATAGACTGGAATGATGAGATAGCAACTGGAAATAAAGAAAATGAGTTTCTTGAGTTTTTGAGGGATAACTACTTCAGACAGTATGTAACAGAGGGCACATGAGGATTGAAGGTCTTGGATTTGGTCATCTCATCAGAGGATGTAATTATAAATTTAGTGTCAAATCACCCACCAATTGGTGAGAGTGACCATGAGGTGATTACCTAGGTGGTTGCCAGCAGTGTGAGGACCTCTGTAAGAAAAGGGTATATGTGGAACTACAGGGGAGGTGATTATGAAGAGCTCAGGAGACAGCTTGCAGGTATAGCATGGAATGAGGAGTTAGCTGGAAAAGAGATCAGTGCAGCTTGGGGAATTTTCAAAAACTATCTAGTAGATGCAATGTCTAAATGTATTCCAAGAGTGAGAAGGTTAAATAAGGTAGGTGTGAAATGAATGAATAAAGAGATTAAGCATGCGATACAGAGAAAAAGGGCATTATGGAGGCAGCATAAGAGAAGTGGAAATAACCAATTCCATGAGGACTACAAAGACCAGGCAAGGCAGGTGACTTGGTTGGTGAGGGTAGCTAATGAGAGGTATGAACAGCAGTTAGCTAATGAAGCCAAAATGAATCCTAAGGAGTTCTTTCAATATGTAGCCAGCAAAAGAAAGAATGATTATGGAAGGATGACATTGATTGGAGAAAATGGTATAAAGACAGCTGTTGCAGAAGGTGTGGTGGAGATACTTAATGAGCAGTTCATAAAGATCTTTCAATCTTGTGAATGTGGCTTCATGGAGAGATTGAGAGCAGTTGATAATGGGGGAAGAGAGACTAATTATAAATGAGCAAGAGGTGTATGGGGAGTTGAGCAAACTAGATGTAAATAAGGCTGTGGGACTTGATAATATATCACCATATATTCTTGAAGGAATGTGCCATGGAGTTGACACTGACCTTGACATTTTTTTTAATAAGAGTCTTGCACTGGGTCAAAAGGAATGGAATGGGGGCAAGATTGTGCCACTTCATAAGGGAGGTAATGGAACTCAAGCATCCAATTATAAGCCTGTGTGTTAGGTGTTGTGGTTAAGGTGTTGGAGAAACTGGTGAGAACTAAGATCCAGAATTGGGTTGACAACAATGGTATTATCTTTCATGGACAGCATTGATTTACTAAAGGGAGGTCATGTTTTAGTAATCTACTTATTTATTACAATAAGGTGACTACTTCCATGGACAGAGGAGAAGGATACTCAGTAATATACTTAGATTTCACAAAGGCTTTTGATAGAATACTGCATGATAAGTTGATAGTCAAACTAGAGTGGATGGGGTTGGATATTAGATTGGTGCACTGGATTGGAGATTGGATATCTGATAGGTATCAACAAGTTGTGTATTGGGGAGCAATATCCAGGAAAAGGAAAGTTACTAGTGGTGTGCCTCAGCGGTCTGTTTTATGGCCATTGCTGTTTAACTTGTATATTAATGATATTGGTGAAGATTTGGATGGAGATATTCAGTTGTTGGCAGATGATACAAAATTGGGATGAACCATGAAGAGCAGAGAAGATGTTGTGACCTTAGAAGAAGACTTGAATAAATTGAGTGGTTGGGCATGGGAATGTGAGTTCAATGTTGTAAAATGTAAGGTTTTAAAATTTGGGAAATAAAGATGGGATGCAGAATTTATGCTTGGTGAGGATATATTGTCGGAGGTGGAGGAAATAAGAGATCTTGGGGTGATAGTGGATAAGGATCTGAAATTTAGGGGACACATTGCCAAAATTGTGAACACAACAAAGGCCTCTGGGAATGATGCAGAGGACACTGACTTGTAGAAGTAGGGAGTTTTTATTCCATTGTATAAGGCTTTGATTAGCCCACACATGGACTATTGTGCCCAGAAGGTTTTCAGAAGGATGAAGAGATGTTGGAAAGGGTCCAGAGGCGACTGACTAAGGTAGTTTCTAACTTCCGGAATATCTAGTATGAGGAAAGATTGAGAAGATGCAACTTGCAGAGTCTGGTGGACAGGAGGAAGAGGGGGGGGGATATAATACAGACCTATAAGTTCATAAGGGGTTGTTATAGGATCAATGCTGGAGAGGTTCTACAGGAAATAGTGGGAAATCAGGGGAGAACCAGAGATTATCCCTGGAAACTGTATAAAGAGGGTGTGAGTAGGGGAGTGAGAAGTCTTTTTTTTTCATGCAGAGTTGTGAATGATTGGAATGCCTTGCCTGAGAGTGTGGTGTCTGCAGAGAATTTGAGTGTGTTTAAAGCACGGTATGATGAGCTATGTGTATGATAAAAAGACCTTCTAGATGAGTCTTTGACTCCATGGAGTCTTGGGTAATAATAATAATTATAAACAGCTTCAATAAGATAAAAAGAATTAAAGAAAACAGCAGAAACCAACCAAAGAAACTCTAAATCTAATAAAAATAAAAAAAATAAGAAACATTAAGCAAAACTTAAATAGAAAAGGCAGAACTAAGCAAAACCATTAAAAAGAGAATAAGGTAAGAAATAAGAGAATATAACACAAAGAAACTAAAAGAAACTATTGAAAAAAGTAAAAGCATCAAAACTACTATGAGAATACTACATGAAGAAAAAATCACAAATAATCAGTATGAAAGACAAGAATGGTAAATTGATCCAGGAAAGAAAATAATAGAAAAAAAAATCAAAGAATTCTACAGTAATTTATATAGCTCTAATCAGGACATTGAAATTCACCTATGACGTGAAAGTACCATCAATATTGATTGAAGAAATATACAAAAGCCTAAAAAGAAGTACCAAATAATAAAAGCCCAGGACCAGATAAAAAAAAAAAAGTTTACAGAATCTAAAAAAAGCTTGACAGAATCTAAAATCCCAGATGACTGGAACAAAGAACAAACAGTCATAATATACAAAAAAGGGAGATCATACAGATCTAAAGTAACTACAGACCAATCAGCCTGCTTTCACATATGTATCGATTATTTACCAAAATACTACTAGCCAATAGGATGAAAAATAAACTCGAGTTCTCACAAACCAAAAACTGAGCAGGATTCAGAAGTGGATGCTATAGTAGAGGTACTTGTTTGGGAAGTGATGAAACAAGAAAAGATCACTGCCAAAAATGGATACATGTGGAAGTATTTAGCAGGTGATTATAAGAAGCTCTGTAGTCAGTTAGCATCAGTACGTTGGGTAGATGAGTTGATCAGAAAAGATGTTGAAAATTCATGAAAACTCATAAGGCAGTATCTGAGAAAAGCAATGTATGACTGCATATCGAGGGTTAAGCGAGTAAATTGAGTGGAAGTGAAAGTGAACAGCGAAATCAGGCAAGCTGTGCTGGAAAAGAAACTGTTATGGAGGAGGTACTAGATAGTTGGTGATGATCAGATCCATGAAGAGTATAAGGTGCAGGCTAGAAAGTTGACGAGCATGGTAAAGAAAGAAAAGGTGCAATATGAGAGGAGATTGGCTGGTCAGTCTAAGGTGAACTCAAGGGAATTTTTATGCTACATGGCAAGCAAGAGGAAGAACAATTATGGCAGGCTAACATTGGTGGATAATCATGACAGCAGACTAACAGCTGCAAAGGATATAGTGGAATTATTAAACGAGCACTTTATCGGCGTATATCATACTGGTATAAATTATCCAGTACAATATGTAGAAGAGGCAAGTATTAGGAGAATTGGAAGTGAAAGAAACAGAGGTGTATCAGATGTTGGTTGGGTTAGATGTGAATAAGGCTGTGGGAATGGGTGGCATATCACCATGTATGCTTAAGGAATGTGCACCACAGTTGGTTATGCCCTTGACCTGGTTATTTAATGAAAGTCTTGCACTGGGTAGGGTTCCTAAGGAGTGGAAAGAGGGCAAAATAGTACCACTCCACAAGCATGGTTCTAAGACAGACGTCTCCAACTATAGGCCAGTCTGTATAACTGCAGTCATGGTCAAGGTATTGGAGAGATTGATAAGGAATAGAATATACAGAATTGGGTTGATGGACATGGCATCCTTTATGAAGGTACTACCCACATCACTCTACTTGAAACTGCTTTTCAATCAAGAAGTTTATCTTCATGATAATTCTTTATTTGCATTATAGGAACAAAAAGAACTTTAAAATTAATATCTCTATCACCTGCTAGCAAAAATCATCTAAGAGTAGAAATGCCTCTTAATTACTCCGAACTGTCTCAGAGGTTTCACAAGTATTCGTGATTAATATGCTGATAGATTGAATAACCGAGGAACATCAGATGTTAGAGAAAGAAAGGTATTGAATGTGATGAAAAATCATTATCTTTTAGATCCTAACTTGCTGTGATTGTTTTAGTGAGGTTATTATTTGTGAAGAGCATGATCTGTTTTTATGAGTGTATCTCTGGGTAGATAATCCCATTTATAAAATTCAAATTTTCAAAGCAATGTTCTGGATTATTAGATAAGAGTGATTAAAGGTCATTTCTTAATAATTTAAGTCATGTTTTGGCTAATAACTACGCAGATTGAAATGAATGTCATTTAGCAGTTAGCAAAGAATCTGAATGTTCCTATTGGTCAATGCATGTATTACAAACTGCACATAGGGAATCATGAGTCATATACTGGAAAATTAGTGGGATTTATGAATTCTAAATAATGTTTAATATATTCTCCTTACGATACTCTATATTGTAATCTTGTATTTTCAAAATAGTAGACTGCAGAGAACACCAATAGCCAGCCTGACTAGCCAAGTGGTTTGTGTATCCACTCTCCAGCCAAAAGGGTGCAGGTTCGAATCCCGCAGTGGGCATGGATGTTTGTGATTGTCTGTGGAAATACCAGTGGTGTTGGTGTAATTGCAGTCACTTGGTGGATTGAGTTGGTGGAGACAGAGTTGTAGAGCAGGTAGCCTCCCTCGATGAGTCTATAGACTCCCTGGAGATGTCAAATAATAATAATATTTATCGATAAGTTTCTATGAAATCAAAATCGGGTGTTATTATAACACTAGGAAGGGAAGAAAGACTAAGAAACATCTCAGGATGGATGCCTTAATCTATTAAAAAGAAAGGAATGTGAAGTACCCAGTTAAGAAAATCAAACAAAGAAAAAAATGGAACTTTACGCACAAAACAGCGATTTGAGAGGGAATTTTTAGGAGAAGTGATAAAATCTACCGTCGTGGAGTTGTGATCCAACCTATTGTCAAATTGATATATCATCTTATTCTAGAGTTATTAGGTGGCTCTCAGCACCCATAAGCTTCAGTGGTATCCTTGGATTTCGTAAGCAAGATTCCAAGATAAAGTGGTTAGCTGTATGCCTGTAAGTACGTTTTTAAACTAAATTGCATGTATTCTCCTGGCCTATCTGAGGGATGAAAAATCCAAGCCTCCAAGAAGAAAAACTTGCTGGCCCCGTATGGGACAGACTCAAGCATCAGTTGAAATGCCTCAATAAAGGTTCTTTGCATTCTTACACATTAGATTAGACACACTTCGCTAAATATTTAAAAAATGAGTATATCCTTATCTAAAATATTTCCCATAATTCCACTGATTCGTAGCTGGCCATGTCTCTCCTACTGCATTAACCAATGGCTTTGAAGATAATCGAATCTGTCTTCAAGAAGATTGCGACCTTTCGTGAATGCGAAACATGACTTACCTGAAGGGTTATCTGGAGGTCAGCATGGATTTGTAAAGGATAGGTCCTGCTTCAGTAATTTACTTGCTTATGATAAGGTGACGAGGTGTGTTCGATAAGGGAGAATCATATACAGCGATATTCTTAGACTTTGCAAAAGCGATTGATAGATTACCGTATGATAAGTTGGTGTACAGCTGCAGAGGATGGGAATAGATAGTATATTGGTTAGATGGATAGGAGATTGCTATCTGAATGATATGAGCAGTGTCTCAAAAAAGAAGGGTGACCAGTGGCATGCCCCAGGGTTCTGTTCTTACACCCTGCTTTTAACTTGTTTATAAACGATATATATATGTGGACTGACTGGGGATCTTCAGCTATTTGCTGATGCTGAATCTCTTCAGGAATTGAATAGACTTTTTACTTGGACAAAAGAGTGGGGTTGTAGTTTTAATATTAATAAGTGCAAGGTGTTGCATTTTGGAGTGCAGAAATATAAGGCTATGTACTGTATTGATGGTGCCATACTGCAGGAAGTGGATGAGATTAGATATTTGGGAGTGATGGTTGACAGTAGACTGAAGTTTAGAGATCATATTGCTAGGGTTGCAAAGGTTGCACATCGCAGTGCTGCTATGATAAGAAGTATTCTAACATGCAAGGATAGGGAAGTGGTTGTGGCACTGTATAAGGCACTGGTCAGACTACACTTGGACTATTGTGCTCAGATCTGGTCACCTGGTTTTCAATGTGATGTGGAGACATTAAAAAGTGTCCAGAGACGAGTGACTCTCTAGACCATCATATCAGGAGTCTGTAATGCTGGGTATGGAGAGAAGTTGAAGAGATGTAGATTGCAGAGTCTGGTGGATAGGAGGAAGAGGGGTGATATGATAGAGACATTTAAGTTAGTGAGAGGATTTTATCAGATTAATCCAGAGGGGATTATAAAAAGAGCAGAAGGTGAGAGGGGAAGAACCAGAGGTCATTCCTGGAAGTTATGTAAAAGTGTGGTGCAGAAGGGTGTGAGGAGTAGATTTTTTACATGGAGAATTGTCAATGAATGGAATGCATTACCAGAATGTGTTGTTAATGCCAGGAGTGTTAAGGACTTTAAGATTCTATATGATAAATATGTTGTCAGCTGAATGAACCTCTCACGATGAGTTTGTAGACTCCATGGAGGGTATAATAATAATAATAATAATATTCAACATATATACCAGAATGCAACAGGTAATATACAATTAAATAATCTAAAAGCAAAAATTAAAATAGGCAGAGAAATAAGACAGGGAAATACAATGTCACCAATAATATTCAACTTGCCTACAAGAAATATTTATTATTATTTATTATTATTATC